>NC_091304.1:2886317-2891317 GCF_038502225.1 Cherax quadricarinatus | reverse complement strand
CGATAGTGACTGTGGTAATTGTGGTATTGATAGTGACTGTGGCAGTTGTGGTACTGAAAGTGACTGTGGTAGTTGTGGTATTGATAGTGACTGTGGTAGCTGTGGTAGTGATAGTGACTGGTAGTTGTGGTGATGGGATTTTTGGTAGTCGTTCAGTGTGCCTGTCAGTGTAACACACATGTAGCGTGTTAGGCAGTCAGTATATCCGCAGTGTTTGAGCGTCTAGCAGTGTAAATTGTAGTGTTACTCCCAGTGTATTTATCGTGTAATTGTCAGTACCTTTAATTTCCTTTTTCGGTCTTACCAGAGACCCTTTTCAGGCGATACCAAACGAGTTTTCGTGTGTGTCAGATGAAGACCCAACACTGGTTTAAGAAAGATCATCAGTGTTTAAATGTGTTGGTATAAGCCAGATGTTTACAGTTCAATATTCGGGGCCGCGGCAGCTCATGTACTGTGGTAGCATCCTGACTATGGTCGCTGTGCCACTGTGGTACCTTCACTCCTGTTGTTCTTCATTCCTGTTGTTCTTCACTCCTATTGTTCTTCAGTCGTGTTGTTTTTCAATCCTGTTGTTCTTCAGGCCTGTTGTTCTTTAGTCCTGTTCTTCACTCTTGATGTTCTTCAGTCCAGCTGTTCTTCAGTACTGTTGTTTTTCAGTCCTGTTGTTCTTTAGTCCTGTTCTTCACTCTTGATGTTCTTCAGTCCAGCTGTTCTTCAGTACTGTTGTTTTTCAGTCCTGTTGTTCTTCAGTCCTGTTGTTCTTCAGTCCTGTTGTTCTTCAGTCCTGTTGTTCTTCAGGCCTGTTTTTCAGTCCTGTTCTTCAGTCCTTTTCTTCTTCAGTCCTGTTCTTCAGTCTTGATGTTCTTCAGTCCAGTTGTTCTTCAGTCCTGTTGTTTTTCAGTGCTGTTATTCTTCAGTACTGTTGTTTTTCAGTCCAGTTGTTCTTCAGTCTTGATGTTCTTCAGTCTAGTTGTTCTTCAGTACTGTTGTTTTTCAGTCCTGTTGTTTTTCAGTCCTGTTGTTCTTCAGTCCTGTTGTTTTTCAGTCCTGTTGTTTTTCAGTCCAGTTGTTCTTCAGTACTGTTGTTTTTCAGTCCTGTTGTTTTTCAGTCCTGTTGTTTTTCAGTCCTGTTGTTTTTCAGTCCTGTTGTTCTTCAGTCCTGTTGTTTTTCAGTACTGTTGTTTTTCAGTCCAGTTGTTTTTCAGTCCTGTTGTTTTTCAGTCCTGTTGTTTTTCAGTACTGTTGTTTTTCAGTCCTGTTGTTTTTCAGTCCTGTTGTTTTTCAGTCCTGTTGTTTTTCAGTCCAGTTGTTCTTCAGTCCTGTTGTTTTTCAGTCCTGTTGTTCTTCAGTCCTGTTGTTTTTCAGTCCTGTTTTTTTTCAGTCCTATTGTTCTTCAGTACTTTTGTTCTTCGGTCCTGTTGTTTTTCAGTCTTGTTCTTCAATCCTATCGTTCTTCAGTCCTGTTGTTCTTCAGAATTGTTGTTCTTCAGTACTTTTGTTCTTCAGTCCTATTGTTCTTCAGTCCTGTTGTTGTTCAATCTTGTTGCTCTTCAATCCTGTTGTTCTTCAGTCCTAGTGTTCTTCAGTCTTGTTGTTCTTCGGTCCTATTGTTCTTCAGTTCTATTGTACTTCAGTCCTGTTGATCTTCAGTCTTGTTGATCTTCAGTCCTGTTGTTCTTCAGTCCTTTCGTTCTTCAGTCTTGTTGTTCTTCAGTCCTAGTGTTCTTCAGTCCTGTTGATCTTCAATCCTGTTGTTCTTCAATCCTTTTGTTCTTCAGTCTTGTTGTTCTTCAGTCCTAGTGTTCTTCAGTCCTGTTGATCTTCAGTCCTGTTGATCTTCAGTCTTGTTGTTCTTCAGTCCTGTTGATCTTCAGTCCTGTTGATCTTCAGTCCTGTTGATCTTCAGTCTTGTTGTTCTTCAGTCCTGTTGATCTTCAGTCCTGTTGTTCTTCAGTTATGTTGTTCTTCAGGCCTGTTGTTCTTCAGTCATGTTCTTCATGACATACCATGACGCTTGGGAGTCCGTCAGAACCCGCATACACTGAATGCACTTTAATGCAGGACGCTAGGCCGACAAGAAATCATTGACTCGTCTCTGTCAGGCGGTACATGTTGACGTGGTTCATCACCAGTCAAGGTTCGAGATTTAAATGTATTAATAAGTATCCCATGGGTGCTGACCCATGGTTGCTGATCCATGGGTGTGACCCATGGGTTGTGATCGATGAGTGTGACCCATGGGTGCTGACCCATGGGTACTGACAGTGGGTTTTCTCACACGTTCTCAGGGCCACCCTGGGTTCTTCCCTCTCCACACAAGTATAATAGGGAATAGTGAGGATAGTCCAGCTCCCTTCCCACTCGCACAGGTGAGAATATATTAGTGGTGACGTGTGTGAGTCTACGTATGAGTAGCAGTTACCTGCAGCCAGTCACGATTAGTTGGAAAGGAAGTATTTATATGTGCAAACATATGAGGAGAAGGAGGGAGACGAGGATAATGAGAAAGAGGGATAGGGAAGGAAGGAGTCACAGGGAGAGAGAGGGAGGGAGGGAGGGAGGAAGGGATAGAGGGAGGGATGGAGGGACGGATGAAGGGAGGGGGGACGGGGGAAGTACCAGCTCAGCGGGACACCACTACAATATAACCAGCTGTGACGTCAGCAGCAGAGATGAAGATACGTCGTGATGTATTGACATCCCTCTTACTTCCCCCCCCCTTCCTCCCTCCCTCCTCCCTCTCAACCCTCCATTCCCTTCCTCTCCCTTTCCCCCACCTCCACCCCCATCCTCCACTCACCCTTATTCATCCATCCTCGCCTCCCCTCTTTCACTTCTCTCCATATTTCATCTTCCCGTCGCCACCTCTCCCCTCTTTTTCCCAACACTCCTACTGTCTTCCCTCTGATTTTCCCCTCACTGCTGACGTCAGCCACAAGCAGGACCTGGGTCCCTCCTCCCTTTTTTAAGATCCAATTACGTCTTCGAGATGCATCCATTGATTTATGTCAGGTCCGTTGGTGACCTGCTCAGGTATCAGTGAATTGCTCAGGTATCAGTGAGTTGCTCAGGTATCAATGGGTTGTTCGAGTCTAACTCATTATAACACATGAGTGGATTAGATGTAAACTTTGCCACTGACCCGACTAGTCTACACTCCTACATCCATCCTGTGGTTAGTAGCACAAGAACACAAGGGTATGTAATAAAGTTGGTAGAATTACCGACAATATGTAAAGTAAAAGGACACAAGTGCAACTAATGTGACATTTATTGTGGCAACGTTTCGCTCTCCAGGAGCTTTATCAAGCCATTACAAACAATACATGGACACAGAGGGTATATAAAGGCTCAGAGTGAGGTGAATACTAGTGAGGTACCATTTCGATGTTCACTAGTGGTAGTAGTAGTAGTAGTAGTAGTAGTAGTGGTAGTGACAAAAGTATTACAATATGGTAGAGCAATTAATTCGTACATGAGTAAAAGGATATAAAAGCTATTACTTGGGTAACATAAAAATAGGTTGGACAAATATAAACTGGAATGAGGCAGCTTGTTTCAGTGTTCACTCTCTGTGCTTTGTGTAGTGTAACAGGAGAGACTATGTGATGGCAGGGTTTACTGTTTTCAGGAGGATTCTTGCTAAGACTTCGGAGATGGTGAAGCTGCCGTTGTTTTGTTTAATTGTATTCGAAACAGCGATCAGTGCTGATTCAAGGCACTTGCGTGTGCGGAAATTAGTTTCTTTTATCACTAATTGGGCGTCTCTGAATTTCATAAGATGATTGGTGGAATTTCGGTGTTGTACACAGGCGTTGTTTAAGTTGTCGTTCCTACATGCGTATATGTGTTCATTGAGGCGGGTGTCGAGGTTTCTTGCTGTTTCACCTACGTAGATCTTGTCACAGCCTCCACAGGGTATAGTGTAAACTCCTGCATTGACTGGTTCGTGGTGCTTGGGTTTTGTCCTGGTTAGATCCTTTATTGAAGTGGTAGAAGCGATGGCGACTCTGGTGTTAGCTTGTGAAAGTACTTTTGAGACGTTTAGTTTACACTATACCCTGTGGAGGCTGTGACAAGATCTACGTAGGTGAAACAGCAAGAAACCTCGACACCCGCCTCAATGAACACATATACGCATGTAGGAACGACAACTTAAACAACGCCTGTGTACAACACCGAAATTCCACCAATCATCTTATGAAATTCAGAGACGCCCAATTAGTGATAAAAGAAACTAATTTCCGCACACGCAAGTGCCTTGAATCAGCACTGATCGCTGTTTCGAATACAATTAAACAAAACAACGGCAGCTTCACCATCTCCGAAGTCTTAGCAAGAATCCTCCTGAAAACAGTAAACCCTGCCATCACATAGTCTCTCCTGTTACACTACACAAAGCACAGAGAGTGAACACTGAAACAAGCTGCCTCATTCCAGTTTATATTTGTCCAACCTATTTTTATGTTACCCAAGTAATAGCTTTTATATCCTTTTACTCATGTACGAATTAATTGCTCTACCATATTGTAATACTTTTGTCACTACCACTACTACTACTACTACTACTACTACTACCACTAGTGAACATCGAAATGGTACCTCACTAGTATTCACCTCACTCTGAGCCTTTATATACCCTCTGTGTCCATGTATTGTTTGTAATGGCTTGATAAAGCTCCTGGAGAGCGAAACGTTGCCACAATAAATGTCACATTAGTTGCACTTGTGTCCTTTTACTTTACAACACAAGGATACACAAGACGGCCCTGGGAACTAGGCCTCGAAAGGGATAGCAGCAGTTTATCTGGGTATATATATCAACAGCTTACGTCTATTGCAAGACAATGTGGGATATTTACTTAATATGTCTGGTATCTTGTTTGATTTAATAAGATACTCTGACACAACATATACGTTATTATGGTGTTTCTGTCTGTATTAAGAGGACAGTGAAACAGAGTGTTCAAGACAGTGACCATAGGGTTGGTCATACC
>NC_091304.1:2873817-2881317 GCF_038502225.1 Cherax quadricarinatus | reverse complement strand
CTACCCACTCTCTCTACCCTCACTCTACCCTCACTCTACCATCACTCTACCCTCACTCTACCCTCACTCTACCACCATCACCCTCACTCTACCCTCACCATCACTCTCACTCTACCCTCACTCTACCCTCACTCTACCCTCACTCTACCACTCTACCCTCACTCTACCCTCACTCTACCCTCACTCTACCCTCACTCTACCCTCACTCTACCCTCACTCTACCCTCACTCTACCCTCACTCTACCCTCACTCTACCCTCACTCTACCCTCACTCTACCCTCACTCTACCCTCACTCTACCCTCACTCTACCCTCACTCTACCCTCACTCTACCATCACTCTACCCTCACTCTACCCTCACTCTACCATCACTCTACCCTCACTCTACCCTCACTCTACCCTCACTCTACCCTCACTCTACCATCACTCTACCCTCACTCTACCCTCACTCTACCATCACTCTACCATCACTCTACCCTCACTCTACCCTCACTCTACCCTCACTCTACCATCACTCTCACTCTAACCTCACTCTACCCTCACTCTACCCTCACTCTACCCTCACTCTACCATCACTCTACCCTCACTCTACCCTCACTCTACCCTCACTCTACCCTCACTCTACCCTCACTCTACCATCACTCTACCCTCACTCTACCCTCACTCTACCCTCACTCTACCCTCACTCTACCCTCACTCTACCCTCACTCTACCCTCACTCCACCCTCACTCTAGCCTCACTCTACCCTCACTCTACCCTCACTCTACCCTCACTCTACCCTCACTCTACCATCACTCTACCCTCACTCTACCCTCACTCTACCCTCACTCTACCCTCACTCTACCCTCACTCTACCATCACTCTACCCTCACTCTACCCTCACTCTACCCTCACTCTACCCTCACTCTACCCTCACTCTACCCTCACTCTACCCTCACTCTACCATCACTCTACCTTCACTCTACCCTCACTCTACCCTCACTCTACCCTCACTCTACCCTCACTCTACCCTCACTCTACCCTCACTCTACCCTCACTCTACCCTCACTCTACCCTCACTCTACCCTCACTCTACCATCACTCTACCCTCACTCTACCATCACTCTACCCTCACTCTACCATCACTCTACCCTCACTCTACCATCACTCTACCCTCACTCTACCATCACTCTACCCTCACTCTACCCTCACTCTACCATCACTCTACCCTCACTCTACCATCACTCTACCCTCACTCTACCCTCACTCTACCATCACTCTACCCTCACTCTACCCTCACTCTACCCTCACTCTACCATCACTCTACCCTCACTCTACCCTCACTCTACCCTCACTCTACCATCACTCTACCCTCACTCTACCATCACTCTACCCTCACTCTACCCTCACTCTACCCTCACTCTACCCTCACTCTACCATCACTCTACCCTCACTCTACCATCACTCTACCCTCACTCTACCCTCACTCTACCCTCACTCTACCATCACTCTACCCTCACTCTACCCTCACTCTACCATCACTCTACCCTCACTCTACCATCACTCTACCCTCACTCTACCCTCACTCTACCATCACTCTACCCTCACTCTACCATCACTCTACCCTCACTCTACCATCACTCTACCCTCGCTCTACCCTCACTCTACCATCACTCTACCATCACTCTACCATCACTCTACCCTCACTCTACCCTCACTCTACCCTCACTCTTCCATCACTCTACCCTCACTCTACCCTCACTCTACCCTCACTCTACCATCACTCTACCCTCACTCTACCCTCACTCTACCCTCACTCTACCCTCACTCTACCATCACTCTACCCTCACTCTACCATCACTCTACCCTCACTCTACCATCACTCTACCCTCACTCTACCCTCACTCTACCATCACTCTACCCTCATTCTACCATCACTCTACCCTCACTCTACTCTCACTCTACCCTCACTCTACCATCACTCTACCCTCACTCTACCCTCACTCTACCCTCACTCTACCATCACTCTACCATCACTCTACCATCACTCTACCCTCACTCTACCCTCACTCTACCCTCACTCTACCATCACTCTACCCTCACTCTACCCTCACTCTACCCTCACTCTACCATCACTCTACCCTCACTCTACCCTCACTCTACCCTCACTCTACCCTCACTCTACCCTCACTCTACCATCACTCTACCATCACTCTACCCTCACTCTACCCTCACTCTACCCTAACTCTACCCTCACTCTACGCTTACTCTACCCTCACTCTACCCTCACTCTACCCTCACTCTACCATCACTCTACCCTCACTCTACCCTCACTCTACCCTCACTCTACCCTCACTCTACCATCACTCTACCCTCACTCTACCATCACTCTACCCTCACTCCACCCTCACTCTACCCTCACTCTACCCTCACTCTACCCTCACTCTACCCTCACTCTACCCTCACTCTACCCTCACTCTACCCTCACTCCACCCTCACTCTACCCTAACTCTACCCTCACTCTACCCTCACTCTACCCTCACTCTGCCTTCACTCCACCCTCACTCTACCCTCACTCCACCCTCACTCTACCTTCACTCTACCCTCACTCTACCCTCATTCTACCCTCACTCCACCCTCACTCTACCCTCACTCTACCCTCACTCTACCCTCACTCTACCCTCACTCCACCCTCACTCCACCCTCACTCTACCCTCACTCTACCATCACTCTACCCTCACTCTACCCTCACTCTACCCTCACTCCACCCTAACTCCACCCTCACTCTACCCTCACTCCACCCTCACTCTACCCTCACTCCACCCTCACTCCACCCTCACTTCACCCTCACTCTACCCTCACTCCACCTTCACTCCACCCTCACTCCACCCTCACTCTACCCTCACTCCACCCTCGCTCCACCCTCACTCTACCCTCTCTCGACACTCACTCCACCCTCACTCTACCCTCACTCTACCCTCACTCCACCCTCACTCCACCCTCACTCTACCCTCACTCCACACTCACTCCACCCTCACTCAACCCTCACTCTCCCCTCACCCTACCCTCACTCTACCCTCACTCCACCCTCACTCTACCCTCACTCCACCCTCACTCCACCCTCACTCTACCCTCACTCTACCCTCACTCCACCCTCACTCTACCCTCACTCCACCCTCACTCCACCCTCACTCCACCCTCACTCTACCCTCACTCTACCCTCACTCCACCCTCACTCTACCTTCACTCCACCCTCACTCTACTCTCACTCCACCCTCACTCCACCCTCACTCTACCCTCACTCGACACTCACTCCACCCTCACTCTACCCTCACTCCACTCTCACTCCACCCTTACTCTACCCTCACTCTACCCTCACTCCACCCTCACTCTACCCTCACTCCACCCTCACTCCACCCTTACTCTACCCTCACTCTACCCTCACTCCACCCTCACTCTACGCCTGGTCACAGACCGGGCCGCGGGGGCGTTGACCCCCGAAACTCTCTCCAGGTAAACTCCAGGTACTCTCACTCTACCCTCACTCTACCCTCACTCTACCCTCACTCCACCCTCACTCCACCCTCACTCCACCCTCACTCCACCCCCATTCCACCCTCACTCCACCCCCACTCCACCCTCACTCCACCCCCACTCCACCCTCACTCTACCCTCACTCCACCCTCACTCCGCCCCCACTCCACCCTCACCCCACCCTCACTCCACCCTCACTCTACCCTCACTCCACTCTCACTCCACCCTCACTCCACCCTCACTCCACCCTCACTCCACCCCCACTCCACCCTCACTCTACCCTCACTCCACCCTCACCACATCACCCCACCCTCACTCTCCCTCACTCTCCCTCACTTCATCCTCACTCTCCCTCACTCTCCCTCACTCCACCCTCACTCTCCCTCACTCTCCCTCACTTCACCCTCACTCTCTTTCACTCCACCCTCACTCTCCCTCACTAATACTCACTCTCCCTCACTAATGCTCACTCTCCCTCACTCCACCCTCACTCTCCCTCACTCCACCCTCACACTCCCTCACTCACCCTCACTCTCCCTCACTCCACCCTCACTCTGCCTCACTCCACCCTCTCTCTCCCTCACTCCACTTTCACTCTCCCTCACTCCACCTCACTTCACCCTCACTCTGCCTTACTTCACCCTCACTCTCCTTCACTCCAGTCTCACTCCACCCTTACTCTCCCTCACCAATGCTCATTCTCCCTCACTCCACCCTCACTCTCCCTCACTAATGCTCACTATCCCTCACTCCGCCCTCACTCTCCCTTACTTATGCTCACTCTCTCTCACTTCACCCTCACTCTCCCTCACTAATGCTCACTCTCCCTCACTCCACCCTCACTCCCCCTCACTAATGCTTACTCTCCCTCACTCCACCCTCACTCTCCTTCACTCCACCCTCACTCTCCCTCACTCCACCCTCACTTTCCCTCACTCCACCCTCACTCTCCCTTACTCATGCTCACTCTCCCTCTCTCCACCCTCACTCTCCCTCATTAATTCTCGCCCTCGCTCACTCCTTCCTCACTCTCCCTCACTAATGCTCACTCTCCCTCACTCCACCCTCACTCTCTCTCACTCCACCCTCACTCTCCCTCACTCCACCCTCATTCTCCCTCCACTCTCACTCTCCCTCACTCCACCCTCATTTTCCCTCACTCCACCCTCTCTCTCCCTGACTCCACCCTCACTCTCTTTCTCTCCAACCTACCTCTCCCTCACTGACGCTCACTCTCTCTGACTCACCCTCACTCACCTTCACTCTCTCTCACTCACCCTCACTCACCTTCACTCTTCCTCACTCTCCCCTCTATCTCCCTCACACCACCCTCATTCTACACCTCACTCTCCCCTCACACCAACCTCACTCTCCCTCACTGCCCCCTCACTCCCCTCGCACTCACCCTCACTCTCCCATACTCTCCCCCTCACTCCTCCACTCCCCTCATTCTACCCTCACTCTCCTTTCACTTACCCTCACTCTCTCTTACTCTCACTCACCCTCACTCTCCCTCACTCCACCCTCATTCCCCCACACTCCCCCGTCATTCACCCTCACTCACCTACACTCTCCCTCTCTCTTCCCTCACGCACCCTCACTCTCCCCTCACTCACCCTCATTCTCCCTCATTCTCCCCTCACTCACACTCACCCACTTTCACTCTCCCCTCACTCACCCTCACTATCCTCTCACTCTCACTCCCTCCACAGTCACCACTCACTCCCCATTACTCTACATCACTCTCGCATCACTCACTCACACTCTCCCTCATTTCCCCACCGTCTCCTTTCACTCACCCTCACTCACCATCACTTCCCTTCACTCTCCCTCACTCTTTCATCACTCTTCCCTCACTCACCCTCACCCTCACTCACGCTCACTCCAACCTCACTCCCTCACTCTGCTTCACTCTGCCTCACTCTGTCTCACTCTCTCTCACTCTGCCTCACTCTACTTCACTCTCCCTCACTTTGTCTCACTCTGCTTCATTCTCTCTCACTCTGCCTCACTCATCCTTGCTCTGCCTCACTCTCCCTCACTCTGTATCACTGTGCTTCACTCTCCCTTACTCTGCCTCACTCTCCCTCACTCTGCCTCACTCTGCGTCACTCTGCTTCACTCTCCCTCAGTCTGACTCACTCTCCCTCACTCTGCCTCACTCTCCCTCACTCTCCCTCACTCTGCTTCACTCTCCCTCACTCTCCCTCACTCTCCCTCACTCTGCTTCACTCTGCTTCACTCTCCCTCACTCTCCCTCACTCTGCTTCACTCTCCCTCACTCTCCCTCACTCTGCTTCACTCTGCTTCACTCTCCCTCACTCTGTTTCACTCTCCCTCACTCTGCCTCACTCTGCCTCACTCTGCCTCACTCACCCTCACTCACCCTCACTCTGCCTCACTCTGCCTCACTCTCCCTCGCTCACCCTCACTCACTCTCACTCACCCTCACTCTGTCTCACTCTGCCTCACTCTCCCTCACTCTGTCTCACTCACTTTCACTCTCCCTCACTCTGCCTCACTCTGCCTCGCTCACCCTCACTCACGCTCACTAATCCTCACTCTGCCTCACTCAGCCTCACTCTCCCTCACTCTGCTTCACTCTCCCTCAGTCTCACTCTCCTTCACTCTGACTCACTCTCCCTCACTCTGCTTCACTCTCCCTCACTCTGCTTCACTCTCCCTCACTCTCCCTCACTCTGCTTCACTCTGCTTCACTCTCCCTGACTCTGCCTCACTCACTTTCACTCACCCTCACTCCGCCTCACTCTGCTTCACTCACCCTCACTCACCCTCACTCTGCCTCACTCTGCTTCACTCACCCTCACTCACCCTCACTCACCCTCACTCACCCTCACTCTGCCTCACTCTGCCTCACTCTCTCTCACTCACTTTCACTCTCCCTCACTCTGCCTCACTCTGCCTCGCTCACCCTCACTCACGCTCACTAATCCTCACTCTGCCTCACTCCGCCTCACTCTCCCTGACTCCGCCTTACTCTCCCTGACTCTGCCTCACTCTCCCTCACTCTGCCTCACTCACCCTCGCTCACCCTCACTCCGCCTCACTCTGCCTCGCTCTGCTTCACTCTGACTCGCTATGCCTCACCCTCCCTCACTGCACCTCACTCTGGCTCACTCTGCCTCATTCTGTTTCACTCTCACCCATTCTGCCTCGCTCACCCTCACTCTGCCTCACTCACTCTCACTCTCCCTCACTCTGCTTCACTGTCCCTCACTCTGCCTCACTCACCCTCACTCTGCCTCATTCACCGTCATTCTGCCTCACTCTCCCTCTACCTCACTCACCCTCACTCTGCCTCACTCATTCTCACTCTGCTTTAATCACCCTCACTCTGTCTCACTCACCTTCACTCTGCCTCACTCACCTTCACTCTGCCTCACACACCATCACTCTGCCTCGCTCTGCTTCACTCTACCTCACTCTGCCTCACTTTCCCTCACTGTGCCTCACTCTGCCTCACTCTGCCTTACTCTGCCTCTTTCACCCTCACTCTCCCTCACTCCGCCTCACTCTGTCTCACTCTCCCTCAATGTGCCTCACTTTATCTCACTCTCCCTCAATGTGCCTCACTCTGCCTCACCCACCCTCACTCTCTCTCACTCTGCCTCACTCTGCCTCGCTCTGCTTCACTCTGACTCACTCTGCCTCACTCTCCCTCACTGTGCCTCACTGTGCCTCACTCTGCCACACTCTGCCTCACTCACCCTTACTCTGCCTCACTCACTCTCACTGTCCCTCACTCTCCTTCACTGTCCCTCACCCTGCCTCACTCACCCTCACTCTGCCTCACTCATTCTCACTCTGCCTCACTCTTCTTTACTCACCCTCACTCTGCCTCACTCACCTTCACTCTGCCTCACTCACCCTCACTCTGCCTCACTCATTCTCACTCTGCCTCACTCTTCTTTACTCACCTTCACTCTGAGTCACTCGACCTCACTCTGCCTCACTCACCCTCACTCT
>NC_091304.1:2858817-2866317 GCF_038502225.1 Cherax quadricarinatus | reverse complement strand
ATGTTGTGTCTAGATGTTGTGTCTAGTGTGTTGTTGAGGTGTTGTTGATGTTGTGTCTAGTGTTGCTGATGTTGTGTCTAGGTGTTGTTTATGTTGTGTCTAGTGCTGCTGATGTTGTGTCTAGTGCTGCTGATGTGTCTAGGTGTTGTTGATGTTGTGTCTAGTGTTGCTGATGTTGTGTCTAGGTGTTGTTGATGTTGTGTCTAGTGTTGCTGATGTTGTGTCTAGGTGTTGTTGATGTTGTGTCTAGTGCTGCTGATGTTGTGTCTAGGTGTTGTTGATGTTGTGTCTAGGTGTTGTTGATGTTGTGTCTAGTGTTGCTGATGTTGTGTCTAGTGTTGTTGATGTTGTGTCTAGTGCTGCTGATGTTGTGTCTAGGTGTTGTTGATGTTGTGTCTAGGTGTTGTTGATGTTGTGTCTAGTGTTGCTGATGTTGTGTCTAGTGTTGCTGATGTTGTGTCTAGGTGTTGTTGATGTTGTGTCTAGTGTTGCTGATGTTGTGTCTAGTGTTGCTGATGTTGTGTCTAGGTGTTGCTGATGTTGTGTCTAGTGTTGTGGATGTCGTGTCTAGGTGTTAATGTTGTGTCTAGTGTTGCTGATGTTGTGTCTAGGTGTTGTTGATGTTGTCTCTAGTGTTGCTGATGTTGTGTCTAGGTGTTGTTGATGTTGTGTCTAGTGTTGCTGATGTTGTGTCTAGGTGTTGTTGATGTTGTGTCTAGTGTTGCTGATGTTGTGTCTAGGTGTTGTTGATGTTGTGTCTAGTGCTGCTGATGTTGTGTCTAGGTGTTGTTGATGTTGTGTCTAGTGTTGCTGATGTTGTGTCTAGTGTTGCTGATGTTGTGTCTAGGTGTTGCTGATGTTGTGTCTAGTGTTGTTGATGTTGTGTCTAGTGTTGCTGATGTTGTGTCTAGGTGTTGTTGATGTCGTGTCTAGTGTTGCTGATGTTGTGTCTAGTGTTGCTGATGTTGTGTCTAGTGTTGCTGATGTTGTGTCTAGTGTTGCTGATGTTGTGTCTAGTGTTGCTGATGTTGTGTCTAGTGCTGCTGATGTTGTGTCTAGTGTTGCTGATGTTGTGTCTAGTGTTGCTGATGTTGTGTCTAGTGTTGCTGATGTTGTGTCTAGTGTTGCTGATGTTGTGTCTAGTGTTGCTGATGTTGTGTCTAGTGTTGTTGATGTTGTGTCTAGTGTTGCTGATGTTGTGTCTAGGTGTTGTTGATGTTGTGTCTAGTGCTGCTGATGTTGTGTCTAGGTGTTGTTGATGTTGTGTCTAGTGTTGCTGATGTTGTGTCTAGTGTTGCTGATGTTGTGTCTAGGTGTTGTTGATGTTGTGTCTAGTGTTGCTGATGTTGTGTCTAGTGTTGCTGATGTTGTGTCTAGGTGTTGTTGATGTTGTGTCTAGTGTTGCTGATGTTGTGTCTAGGTGTTGTTGATGTTGTGTCTAGTGTTGCTGATGTTGTGTCTAGGTGTTGTTGATGTTGTGTCTAGTGCTGCTGATGTTGTGTCTAGGTGTTGTTGATGTTGTGTCTAGTGTTGCTGATGTTGTGTCTAGGTGTTGTTGATGTCGTGTCTAGTGTTGCTGATGTTGTGTCTAGTGTTGCTGATGTTGTGTCTAGTGTTGCTGATGTTGTGTCTAGTGTTGCTGATGTTGTGTCTAGTGTTGCTGATGTTGTGTCTAGTGCTGCTGATGTTGTGTCTAGTGTTGCTGATGTTGTGTCTAGTGTTGCTGATGTTGTGTCTAGTGTTGCTGATGTTGTGTCTAGTGCTGCTGATGTTGTGTCTAGGTGTTGTTGATGTTGTGTCTAGTGCTGCTGATGTTGTGTCTAGGTGTTGTTGATGTTGTGTCTAGGTGTTGTTGATGTTGTGTCTAGGTGTTGTTGATGTTGTGTCTAGGTGTTGTTGATGTTGTGTCTAGTGTTGCTGATGTTGTGTCTAGGTGTTGTTGATGTTGTGTCTAGTGCTGCTGATGTTGTGTCTAGGTGTTGTTGATGTTGTGTCTAGTGCTGCTGATGTTGTGTCTAGTGTTGCTGATGTTGTGTCTAGGTGTTGTTGATGTTGTGTCTAGTGCTGCTGATGTTGTGTCTAGTGTTGCTGATGTTGTGTCTAGTGTTGCTGATGTTGTGTCTAGTGTTGCTGATGTTGTGTCTAGTGTTGCTAATGTTGTGTCTAGTGTTGCTAATGTTGTGTCTAGTGTTGCTGAAGTTGTGTCTAGTGCTGCTGATGTTGTGTCTAGGTGTTGTTAATGTTGTGTCTAGTGTTGCTGATGTTGTGTCTAGGTGTTGTTGATGTTGTGTCTAGGTGTTGTTGATGTTGTGTCTAGTGCTGCTGATGTTGTGTCTAGTGTTGCTGATGTTGTGTCTAGGTGTTGTTGATGTTGTGTCTAGTGTTGCTGATGTTGTGTCTAGGTGTTGTTGATGTTGTGTCTAGTGTTGCTGATGTTGTATCTAGTGTTGCTGATGTTGTGTCTAGGTGTTGTTGATGTTGTGTCTAGTGTTGTGGATGTTGTGTCTAGGTGTTGTTGATGTTGTGTCTAGTGTTGTGGATGTCGTGTCTAGGTGTTGTTGATGTTGTGTCTAGGTGTTGTTGATGTTGTGTCTAGTGTTGTGGATGTCGTGTCTAGGTGTTGTTGATGTTGTGTCTAGGTGTTGTTGATGTTGTGTCTAGTGTTGTTGATGTTGTGTCTAGGTGTTGTTGATGTTGTGTCTAGTGCTGCTGATGTTGTGTCTAGGTGTTGTTGATGTTGTGTCTAGTGTTGCTGATGTTGTGTCTAGGTGTTGTTGATGTTGTGTCTAGTGTTGCTGATGTTGTGTCTAGGTGTTGTTGATGTTGTGTCTAGTGTTGCTGATGTTGTGTCTAGGTGTTGTTGATGTTGTGTCTAGTGCTGCTGATGTTGTGTCTAGGTGTTGTTGATGTTGTGTCTAGGTGTTGTTGATGTTGTGTCTAGTGTTGCTGATGTTGTGTCTAGTGTTGCTGATGTTGTGTCTAGGTGTTGTTGATGTTGTGTCTAGTGCTGCTGATGTTGTGTCTAGGTGTTGTTGACGTTGTGTCTAGTGCTGCTGATGTTGTGTCTAGTGCTGCTGATGTTGTGTCTAGTGCTGCTGATGTTGTGTCTAGTGCTGCTGATGTTGTGTCTAGGTGTTGTTGATGTTGTGTCTAGGTGTTGTTGATGTTGTGTCTAGGTGTTGTTGATGTTGTGTCTAGTGTTGTGGATGTCGTGTCTAGGTGTTGTTGATGTTGTGTCTAGGTGTTGTGGATGTTGTGTCTAGTGCTGTTGATGTCGTGTCTAGGTGTTGTTGATGTTGTGTCTAGTGTTGTGGATGTTGTGTCTAGGTGTTGTTGATGTTGTGTCTAGGTGTTGTTGATGTTGTGTCTAGGTGTTGTTGATGTTGTGTCTAAGTGTTGTTGATGTTGTGTCTAGTGCTGTTGATGTTGTGTCTAGTGTTGCTGATGTTGTGTCTAGTGCTGTTGATGTTGTGTCTAGGTGTTGTTAATGTTGTGTCTAGGTGTTAATGTCGTGTCCCTGTGCTGTTTATGTCGTATATAGGTGTTGTTGATGTATCTATTTGTTGATGTCGTGTCTAGGCTTCGTGAAATAACGTGAACAACGAGAAAACGTGAACAACGAGAATAACGTGAACAACGAGAATAACGTGAAATAACGTGAATAACGAGAATAACGTGAACAACGAAAAACAAAGGAACGTGAAAAACTCAGTTTACACACTTCACCGTCAGAGGCGCTTTACTGAAGGACTGAAGCCAAGCGTTTACTTACGCTTGTGGAGTTGCAAAGTGCATAAAGTTGCTAAAGCAACTTTATGCAACTTGATACTAGGTTTATATTTTTCTCCAAAGGTGTCTGTTGAATATCCAGTGAGTATAAGGAATTGTTAAGTGTGTGTGCGCGTGTACTCACCAAATTATGGTTGCAGGGGTCGACTCGCAGCTTCTGGCCCCTCCCCTTCACTGGTCCCTACTAGGTCCTCCCTCTCCCTGCTCCATGAGCTTTATCATAACTCTTCTTGAAGCTATGTATGGTTCCTGCCTCCACTAAGAAATACTTCCTAACATCCCTGTGACTCGTCTGAGTCTTCAACTTCCAGTTGTGACATATTGTGTGTGTGTGTGTGTGTGTGTGTGTGTGTGTGTGTGTGTGTGTGTGTGTGTGTGTGTGTGTGTGTGTGTGTGTGTGTGTGTGGTAGGTACACACTTGGAGGAAGTTAGAGCAAGATGAGGGAAAGTAGGTTCAAGATTAGGGAAAATAGGTTCAAGATTAGGGAAAGTAGGTTCAAGATTAGGGAAAATAGGTTCACGATTAGGGAAAGTAGGTTCAAGATTAAGGGAAGTAGGTTCTATTTTCAGTAAATTAGATACAGGTAACGGTGGAGTAGATGGAAGCTTAGGGGGGTAGGGACGTAGGTTCAGGCTTAGGTGAAGCAGATACAAAACAATGAAGAATATGCGGCTTTACTTAGTGTTCAGTATAGAATTAAATGTCCCTCTGACCTACACATTCTTGGCCATTTAGTGAGGAAAAGAGAAGGATAGAGGTAAAGAGGCGCTGGAGGAAGGGAGGGGTGTTAGTGGGGGTCCCAGGTTCAACGGCAGGGGAGGGGCAGTGTTCATATGGTCCCAGGTTCAACGGCAAGGAGAGGCAGTGTCATGGGGGTCCCAGGTTCAACATCAGGGGAGGGGCAGTGTTCATGGGGGTCCCAGGTTCAACAGCAGGGGAGGGGCAGTGTTCATGGGGGTCCCAGGTTCAACAGCAGGTGAGGGGCAGTGTTCATGGGGATCCCAGGTTCAACAGCAGGGGAGGGGCAGTGTTCATGGGGGCCCCAAGTTCACTCGCCGGGGAGGGGCAGTGTTCCGGGGGGTCCCAGGTACAACGGCAGGGGAGGGGCAGTGTTCATAGGAGTCCCAGGTTCAACGGCAAGGAGAGGCAGTGTCATGGGGGTCCCAGGTTCAACAGCAGGGGAGGGGCAGTGTTCATGGGGGTCCCAGGTTCAACAGCAGGGGAGGGGCAGTGTTCATGGGGGTCCCAGGTTCAACAGCAGGTGAGGGGCAGTGTTCATGGTGATCCCAGGTTCAACAGCAGGGGAGGGGCAGTGTTCATGGGGGTCCCAGGTTCAACGGCAGGGGAGGGGCAGTGTTCATATGGTCCCAGGTTCAACGGCAAGGAGAGGCAGTGTCATGGGGGTCCCAGGTTCAACATCAGGGGAGGGGCAGTGTTCATGGGGGTCCCAGGTTCAACAGCAGGGGAGGGGCAGTGTTCATGGGGGTCCCAGGTTCAACAGCAGGTGAGGGGCAGTGTTCATGGTGATCCCAGGTTCAACAGCAGGGGAGGGGCAGTGTTCATGGGGGCCCCAAGTTCAATAGCAGGGGAGGGGCAGTGTTCATGGGGGTCCCAGGTTCAACAGCAGGGGAGGGGCAGTGTTCATGGGGGTCTCAGGTTCAACAGCAGGTGAGGGGCAGTGTTCATGGGGATCCCAGGTTCAACAGCAGGGGAGGGGCAGTGTTCATGGGGGTCCCAGGTTCAACAGCAGGGGAGGGGCAGTGTTCATGGGGGTCCCAGGTTCAACAGCAGGGGAGGGGCAGTGTTCATGGGGGTCTCAGGTTCAACAGCAGGGGAGGGACAGTGTTCATGGGGGTCCCAGGTTCAACAGCAGGGGAGGGGCAGTGTTCGTGGGGGTCCCAGGTTCAACAGCAGATGAGGGGCAGTGTTCATGAGGATCCAAGGTTCAACAGCAGGGGAGGGGCAGTGTTCATGGGGGTCTCAGGTTCAACAGCAGGTGAGGAGCAGTGTTCATGGGGATCCCAGGTTCAACAGCAGGGGAGGGGCAGTGTTCATGGGGATCCCAGGTTCAACAGCAGGGGAGGGGCAGTGTTCATGGGGGTCCCAGGTTCAACAGCAGGGGAGGGGCAGTGTTCATGGGGGTCCCAGGTTCAACAGCAGGTGAGGGGCAGTGTTCATGGGGATCCCAGGTTCAACAGCAGGGGAGGGGCAGTGTTCATGGGGGTCCCAGGTTCAACAGCAGGGGAGTGGCGGTGTTCATGGGGATCCCAGGTTCAACAGCAGGGGAGGGGCAGTGTTCATGGGGGTCCCAGGTTCAACAGCAGGGGAGGGGCAGTGTTCATGGGGGTCCCAGGTTCGACAGCAGGGGAGGGACAGTGTTCATGGGGGTCCTAAGTTCGATCCCTGCTGACCTTAAAGTTTATTTCTGACCTTCACTGGAGGTGGTCTCCCATTAAGCATCACGCAATACTAACTGCTCCCCCCCATCCCCATTATCCCCTCACCTGAGCTGGTCTTACCCACCCTATTATATGACCAGGTGAGGGGGGTCTTACCCACCCCATTATATGACCAGGTGAGGGGGGTCTTACCCACCCCATTATATGACCAGGTGAGGGGGTCTTACCCACCCTATTATATGACCAGGTGAGGGGGGTCTTACCCACCCCATTATATGACCAGGTGAGGGGGGTCTTACCCATCCCATTATATGACCAGGTGAGGGGGGTCTTACCCACCCCATTATATGACCAGGTGAGGGGGGTCTTACCTCCGCAATTATCTCAATTTTAACAACGCAGTTCTGCATGTGTAAGATTCACCCAAATGCAAACACTAATTATTGTGAGGGGCGAGGGGCAAGGGGCGAGGGATGAGGAGTGAGGGGTGAAGAGTGAGGGGTGAAAGGCGAAGGGTGAGGGGTGGGGGGCGAGGAGTGAGGATTGAGGGGTTAGGGGCGAGGGGTGAGGGATGAGGGGCGAGGGGTGAAGGGTGAGGAGTGAGGGGTGAGGGGTTCATTGGCGAGGAGCGAGAGCGAGGAGGGTGAGGGGCAAGGAGTGAGAGATGAGGAGTGAGGGGAGAGAGAAAGGGGAAATAATATATAATTACAGTCGTAAATTATATTTCCGTTGCTAAATTATCAGGGTAAACTAGCACTGGGGGGGCGCTGCTCCCTCTCCCTATTTAACTCGGAGCGCTGCTCTCCCTCTTCAGCACGGACCACTGCTCCGTCTCCCTATTAAATACGGGGCCGCTGCTCCCTCCTCTCTTTAACACAGGGGTGCTGCTCCCCCTCTTCAACACGGGGCGCTGCTCCCCTCTTCAACACGGGGGCGCTGCTCCCCCTAACACGGTGTTGCAGTGGGAAATAAAAGACGTTTACGTCTGGTTCACTAAACAGTTTATACAGGACGTTGATGCCAGCCAGGGACGACTGTCAGCACCACCACCACCACTGTCAGCACCACCACTGTCAGCACCACCACTGTCAGCACCACCACTGTCAGCACCATCACTGTCAGCACCACCGCTGTCAGCACCACCACTGTCAGCACCACCACTGTCAGCACCACCACTGTCAGCACCACCACTGTCAGCACCACCACTGTCAGCACCACCACTGTCAGCACCATCACTGTCAGCACCACCGCTGTTAGCACCACCACTGTCAGCACCACCACTGTCAGCACCACCACTGTCAGCACCACCAC
>NC_091304.1:2814722-2856217 GCF_038502225.1 Cherax quadricarinatus | reverse complement strand
ACCTACCAAGACTGAGGGACTGACCACCACCTACCAAGACTGAGAGACTGACCACCACCTACCAAGACTGAGGGACTGACCACCACCTACCAAGACTGAGGGACTGACCACCACTTACCAAGACTGAGGGACTGACCACCACCTACCAAGACTGAGGGACTGACCACCACCTACCAAGACTGAGGGACTGACCACCACTTACCAAGACTGAGGGACTGACCACCACTTACCAAGACTGAGGGACTGACCACCACCTACCAAGACTGAGGGACTGACCACCACTTACCAAGACTTAGGGACTGACCACCACCTACCAAGACTGAGGGACTGACCACCTCCTGCTATGACTAAAGGACTAACCACCACCTACCAAGACTGAGGGACTGACCACCACCTACCAAGACTGAGTGATTGACCATCACCTACCAAGACTGAAGGACTGACCACCACCTACCAAGACTGAAGGACTGACCACCACCTACCAAGACTGAGTGATTGACCACCACCTACCAAGACTGAGGGACTGACCACCACTTACCAAGACTGAGGGACTAACCACCACCTACCAAGACTGAGTGACTGACCACCACCTACCAAGACTGAGGAACTGACCACCACCTACCAAGACTGAGGGACTGACCACCACCTACCAAGACTGAGGGACTGACCACCACCTACCAAGACTGAGGGACTAACCACCACCTACCAAGACTGAGGGACTGACCACCACCTACCAAGACTGAGGGACTAACCATCACCTACCGTGACTGAGGGACTGACCACCACCTACCAAGACTGAGGGACTAACCATCACCTACCGTGACTAAGGGACTGACCACCACCTACCAAGACTGAGGGACTGACCACCACTTACCAAGACTGAGTGATTGACCACCACCTACCAAGACTGAGGAACTGACCACCACCTACCAAGACTGAGGGACTGACCACCACCTACCAAGACTGAGGGACTAACCATCACCTACCGTGACTAAGGGACTGACCACCACCTACCAAGACTGAGGAACTGACCACCACCTACCAAGACTGAGTGATTGACCACCACCTACCAAGACTGAGGAACTGACCACCACCTACCAAGACTGAGGAACTGACCACCACCTACCAAGACTGAGGAACTGACCACCACCTACCAAGACTGAGGAACTGACCACCACCTACCAAGACTGAGTGATTGACCACCACCTACCAAGACTGAGGAACTGACCACCACCTACCAAGACTGAGTGATTGACCACCACCTACCAAGACTGAGTGATTGACCACCACCTACCAAGACTGAGGGATTGACCACCACCTACCGTGACTAAGGGACTGACCACCACCTACCAAGACTGAGGGACTAACCATCACCTACCGTGACTAAGGGACTGACCACCACCTACCAAGACTGAGGGACTGACCACCACCTACCAAGACTGAGGGACTGACCACCACCTACCAAGACTGAGGGACTGACCACCACCTACCAAGACTGAGGGACTGACCACCACTTACCAAGACTGAGGGACTGACCACCACCTACCAAGACTGAGGGACTGACCACCACCTACCAAGACTGAGGGACTGACCACCACTTACCAAGACTGAGGGACTGACCACCACTTACCAAGACTGAGGGACTGACCACCACCTACCAAGACTGAGGGACTGACCACCACTTACCAAGACTTAGGGACTGACCACCACCTACCAAGACTGAGGGACTGACCACCTCCTGCTATGACTAAAGGACTAACCACCACCTACCAAGACTGAGGGACTGACCACCACCTACCAAGACTGAGTGATTGACCACCACCTACCAAGACTGAAGGACTGACCACCACCTACCAAGACTGAAGGACTGACCACCACCTACCAAGACTGAGTGATTGACCACCACCTACCAAGACTGAGGGACTGACCACCACTTACCAAGACTGAGGGACTAACCACCACCTACCAAGACTGAGTGACTGACCACCACCTACCAAGACTGAGGAACTGACCACCACCTACCAAGACTGAGGGACTGACCACCACCTACCAAGACTGAGGGACTGACCACCACTTACCAAGACTGAGGGACTAACCACCACCTACCAAGACTGAGGGACTGACCACCACCTACCAAGACTGAGGGACTAACCATCACCTACCGTGACTGAGGGACTGACCACCACCTACCAAGACTGAGGGACTAACCATCACCTACCGTGACTGAGGGACTGACCACCACCTACCAAGACTGAGGGACTGACCACCACCTACCAAGACTGAGGGACTGACCACCACCTACCAAGATTGAGGGACTAACCACAACCTACCAAGACTGAAGGACTCACCACCACCTACCAAGACTGAGGGACTGACCACCACCTACCAAGACTGAGGGAGTAACCACCACCTACCAAGAGTGAGGGACTGACCCCCCACTTACCAAGACTGAGGGACTGACCACCACCTACCAAGACTGAGGGAGTGACCACCACCTACCATGACTGAGGGACCGACCGCCACCTCCCAAGACTGAGGGACTGACCGCCTCCTACCAAGATTGAGGGACTGACCACCTCCTACCAAGACTGAGGGACTGACCACCACCTACCAAGACTGAGGGACTGACCACCACCTACCAAGACTGAGGGACTGACCGCCACCTACCAATACAGAGGGACTGACCACCTCCTGCCATGACTAAAGGGCTAACCACCACCTACCAAGACTGAGGGGCTGACCACCACCTACCAAGACTGAGGGACTGACCACCACCTACCAAGACAGAGGGACTGACCACCACCTACCAAGACTGAGGGACTGACCATCTCCTACCATGACTAAAGGACTAACCACTACCTACCAAGACTGAGGGACTGGCCACCACCTGCCAAGACTAAGGGACTGACCACCACCTACCAAGACTGAGGGACTGACCACCTCCTACCATGACTAAAGGACTAACCACCACCTATCAAGACTGAGGGACTGACCACCTCCTACCATGACTAAAGGACTAACCACCACCTACCAAGACAGAGGGACTGACCACCTCCTACCATGACTAAAGGACTAACCACCACCTATCAAGACAGAGGGACTGACCACCTCCTACCATGACTAAAGGACTAACCACCACCTATCAAGACTGAGGGACTGACCACCTCCTACCATGACTAAAGGGCTAACCACTACCTACCAAGACTGAGGGACTGACCATCACCTACCATGACTGAGGGACTGACCACCACCTACCAAGACTGAGGGACTGACCACCACCTACCAAGACAGAGGGACTGACCACCTCCTACCATGACTAAAGGACTAACCACTACCTACCAAGACTGAGGGACTGGCCACCACCTACCAAGACTAAGAGACTGACCACCACCTACCAAGACTGAGGGACTGACCACCTCCTACCATGACTAAAGGACTAACCACCACCTATCAAGACTGAGGGACTGACCACCTCCTACCATGACTAAAGGACTAACCACCACCTACCAAGACAGAGGGACTGACCACCTCCTACCATGACTAAAGGACTAACCACCACCTATCAAGACAGAGGGACTGACCACCTCCTACCATTCTCGGTAGTAGTAACCAGTTACCAGTAACCAGTGTACCAGTAGATGACTCACTACCAACTGTCTCTGCGTGAATAACTGGCTGTATTCATATTGTGCTGACCACAGCAGTATTTCAAAGACCCCCTCACATATGGGTACTGCGGGCGGTCAGTTATACGAGAGTGAGCAGAGAGGCAGGTTCGGCTGTGGCGCCCTTCCACATACTTCAGTTACAATATACGTACTTCCAGCCTACGTGAGTATTTTTACCCAATCCACGTGTTCGAACCCCACATGATAAATGGTGGCACCGGTGTGAGCGTGGATTTAAGCTTTTTTAAGGGTATTTCAAGACGTTAGAAGACTGTTTGTGAGTAGCCGGCGGGTCAAAAGGTGAACCGTCTCACCCACCAGCTACTCGCTCCCCTCACAACCTCCACCCTGCAAGCCTGTTGCAGCCGTTTTTTCAAGCTTCCTGGCTTAGTTCGTGTGCTAATTGCTTTGCAATTAAGCCAGTCAGTAAGCCAGACTGTGGAAGTGAACGCCAGTCAGCCTAGCCTGTCTCTTGTCATCCACCTGCTCCTCCGTGCTGTGTGCATCATTACACGTCTCCCAGTCAGCCATTCTCGTGGGTTAAGTCAGTCAGCCAACCCAGCTTCTAACCCAGCTGAGAGAGAGAAGTAAGCCACGCAAGTTCCTCTGGAAGTTCCTCTGAAGTATTGTCTTATATATCGCTTTGTGCTCCCAGTTGGATGCCAGTTGGATGCTAAGCATGGTCTTCACCATCCCTGTGGCATAGTGGCTTATCAAGCCACCTTCGTGGGTAGTGAGTGGAGTGCACGCCAGTGAGCGCCAGCGAGAGTCACACCCACCACCACCCATCCATTCTACTCACACCACCACCCGCCACCACGACCACCGCCACCCACCTCATCTACCTGTGGTTGTTTGCACCCTTGTACCGGGTCCTAGAACTGTTTTGGCTCACGTAATTGGTCAAGAGATTGTAGCTGAGCGCCACCGATAAAGCCAGTTATGTGAGTTCACCGAGAAAGCGCATTTCTTCACGACGACAGTGTGAGTGTCGGCGTCATCACCGCGCAGGACAACCTTCCTCATCACCAGTCATCACCGTCGACTACTACAGACTTCAGTGATAATTTTCTGTTTAGAGACATTTTTCTTGCATTTAAAGACATTTGCGTGTGTGAGACATTTATAATGAATTTCTTGTGTACTCTAAACCTTGTGTTTTCAGTGTAGACTCAGTGTTTCTTTGACTCGTTATTTTAGCAATATTTTTCAGTGTTATTCGCTCATCTTATATTTTTTTATCTGTGTTTTTTTTTTTATGCTACTCTGTCTGTAGTAAGTATTATTGTGTAGTGTACCAGTCAGTCACTCTGTGTGAAGTGATTCATTTTTTTTATTGTATTCTTTCAGCATTGTATTCTCCAGTGTTTGTCACTGTAGTTCATGCAGTGATATCCACCCCAGTATACCAAATTATCCATTTATTTCTATGTGTACCTATTTTTTTTCGTATGCCAGCAGTGTCTCATTCCTCTAATTTTTTCACAGATTGTGTACCATTATTTTTGCCAGCAAATTTTTGTCATATCAGTCACAGCAAGATTTTGTTGTAAGAATATACTAAAATAATGAATACATGATTAAGTGTTGTGTGCCCCGCCACTTGTAAGTGTTGTGTGCCCCACCACTTGTAAGTGTTACACTTGCCTCGCCACTTGTAAGTGTTACACTTGCCTCACCACTTGTAAGTGTTACACTTGCCTCACCACTTGTAAGTGTTACACTTGCCTCACCACTTGTAAGTGTTGCACTTGCCTCACCACTTGTAAGTGTTACACTTGCCTCACCACTTGTAAGTGTTACACTTGCCTCACCACTTGTAAGTGTTACACTTGCCTCACCACTTGTAAGTGTTACACTTGCCTCACCACTTGTAAGTGTTGCACTTGCCTCACCACTTGTAAGTGTTACACTTGCCTCACCACTTGTAAGTGTTACACTTGCCTCACCACTTGTAAGTGTTGCACTTGCCTCACCACTTGTAAGTGTTACACTTGCCTCACCACTTGTAAGTGTTGCACTTGCCTCACCACTTGTAAGTGTTACACTTGCCTCACCACTTGTAAGTGTTGCACTTGCCTCACCACTTGTAAGTGTTACACTTGCCTCACCACTTGTAAGTGTTACACTTGCCTCACCACTTGTAAGTGTTACACTTGCCTCACCACTTGTAAGTGTTACACTTGCCTCACCACTTGTAAGTGTTGCACTTGCCTCACCACTTGTAAGTGTTACACTTGCCTCACCACTTGTAAGTGTTGCACTTGCCTCACCACTTGTAAGTGTTGCACTTGCCTCACCACTTGTAAGTGTTACACTTGCCTCACCACTTGTAAGTGTTACACTTCCCGTTTTGTTCCTTTGTTTTATTTTTATTCATATTGTTCATATTTCTTTGAACAAATTCACTCTTGATGTAATTTCAATTAATTTTAACGTAAAGTGTTTTCTTTACTCTGTTTGAGTAAATTGTTTTGTTTAATTTACAATTAAGAGTTAAAGTGTTCAATCAGTTTTTTCTTCATATTTTTATTTTATTATTTAACCTGAGTTTTCACAGTGTAACTTTATTACTGCAGTGATTATTTCTACACCTTATTTTGTTGCACTTGTTCTGCAGTGAATTATTTTGTTGCACTTGTTCTGCAGTGAATTATTTTCTTTTATTGATATTTTTCTGCATTATTATTCTCAGTTCATTATTGCATCTTGTTTTTCATTTTATTAATTTTCCTGATGTTGTCTTTGCATTATATTTTAATTTTGTTTATACATTCTTAGAAAATATTTAAATTTCCCAGTTATCTCTCATTGCATACAATTTAGTGATTTTATTTTCTACTTTTTACATTGATTTAAAATTTTATTAGTTAATTCCTTTATTAGCAAGAGTAAAGACAGCTCATTTTACATTTAATTCAGTCTCCAGTAATATTTTTACTTGTATATTTCAATGTAATTTTTTTTTCTTGGCCAATAGTCCTTTACATTGAGTTGTCCTTCCTCTTGCAGTGTATCTTAGACATTTTTTTATTACTTATGCAGAATTGTTAAGCATTTTCTTCCACTTAAGCTTACTGTGTCATTTCTCTATTTTTTTTTTTTTTTGCCTTATGTCCTTGAGTAAGTTCCCTGAGATCATGTCCCAGTCACTTGTTCACTTAGTGTATCATGCCAGTCAAAGTCAATATGAATCAGCCCACGGTACCAACATTCCCTTACTGACTGAAAGACAATACCTAGCCCTTGAGCAATGTGTTTGTTCTCACAGCTTGTATCTGAGATTTGTTAAAGTGCTGCGAAATGTGAAGTTGAGATTAAGTTCCTATAGATCCGTGAATTACTTATTAATGTAGCCGAGCGGTCAGGCACTAGTAATACTGTCACTCCTGTCTGGACTCCAGCCACATGCACGCAGCATAGTGCTGAGACTACTATCCTTGCGATGGCGACTTGTTCAAGTATTCGTTCCTTCCCAGGGGACGCTTTGAGAAGAACTTTGCTTGCAACGAGTTATGCCATCTCTTGCTGATGTCACATGCCGTCTGCAGAAAGACGTCTCTGTTGCGGCTAGTGCTCTCACTAGAGTGTCTGTTGTTGTTCCTAATGTTCCAGATGGTGATAACGTCCTAGTTGACAGTGATTCCTGCAAAGTAAGAGGTCTATTTGTTGAACCATCCTTACATGTTGTAAGAGATAGTAAGATCCATTTCTTCCTAGCTAACACTTCTGGTCACAGTGTTCGTCTCAGAGCCAATACCAATCTTGTTGACCTTGTTCACTATCCTTACCCTGTTCAGGTAGAGGATGAGTTGTCACCTGACCAGTGGGTCGGTGCTATTTCTGCCGGGGAGACCTCATCCACTTCACTGGATCAATCTGTTCCACCAGTTGAGGAGAAAGACTTAGCTCCCACTGACTTCCCAGATGAAGTCAGGCATTTGTTGACTCTGTTGAACAAACGCCTTACCAGGTGAGAAGATGGGTATAACGAACTTATTGTCCCATCATATTCCACTTGAATCTGGTACTAGACCTATCTACATACCTGCGTACAGAATGCCTCATTCACAAGTTGCTGTCGCAGAAGAATTGATCAATCAAATGCTTGATGATGGAGTTATTGCACCTAGCAATTCACCTTGGAATGCACCCTTGATCCTAGTACCTAAGAAGGATGGTACTTGGCGCCCAGTGATTGACTTTAGGAAGTTAAACGCGAAAACTATTCCAGATCGCTTTCCACTCCCTGTACTGGGTGATCTTTTACGTAACATCAGAGATAACAAAGTCTTTTCAACCCTGGATTTGTTACAAGGGTTTTGGCAAGTCCCTCTTCACGAGGACAGCCAAGAGCTAACTGCATTCTCCACTCCTACAGGTCATTATCACTTCCTCCGTATGGCGTTTGGATTACGATCCTCCCCTATCACGTTCTCAAGGCTCATGACTAATATCTTTAGAGGTCTCATAGGTAATGCACTTACGGTATACTTAGATGACGTAATCGTCATGTCTAAAGACGTGGATACACACTTGAAAAGACTTGATGTAGTACTTGGTAAGCTTGAAGAAGCCAATTTAAAGATCAAACTGTCTAAATGTAAATTTTTCAGATCAGAAATTAAGTTTCTTGGTCACGTAGTCACTCCTAGAGGGGTTACGACTGACCAAAGTAAAGTAACTGCAGTACTAAATTTCCAACACCCAAAACTGCTGATGCCGTAAGATCCTTTGTGGGCTTAGCAGGTTTTTATAGATCTTTCATTGCCAATTTTTCTTCCATAGCTGCTCCTCTAACTGAGTTGCTTAAGAAAGATGCTCCTTTTGTTTGGACCTTCCGTCAAGAAAGAGCATTCCAAACTCTAAAAGAAAAGCTAACATCTGCTCCAATTTTGAAATTTCCATATTTTTCTAAGCCCTTCTATCTGACAACTGATGCTAGTTCAATTGGCATAGGTGCCGTACTAGCTCAGAAGACCGATGGCAAGTACAACGCAGTTGCATTTGCTAGCCGAGTTCTTACGAAGGCTGAACGTAATTATACAGTAACTGAGCAAGAAGCTTTAGCAATAGTATGGTCTTTAAAGTGCTTCCGAGACATTATTTATCAGTACTCTGTTCATGTCTTGACAGACCATGCTCCACTGATACCTTTATTCCAGAACAAACAACCTACTGGAAGGTTAGCCAGATGGACCTTGACTATCCAAGAGTTCAATCCCACCTTTGAACACTTACCTGGCAAGTCAAATGTAGTCGCAGATGTAAAAAATGCTCAACGAACAGATCCCATGTGGTCTGGTGTGATTCGATTCCTGCTCCAGGAAGATCTTATTCTGACTGTGAAGCCACCAGCACCCATCGGTGACTTTGTCATGAACCAGGAATTACTGTATCGAACAGCCGAGTTGGGTACTCCTAGCAGAAGAGTATACCAGTTAGTAATTCCACAGTCACTAGTGAATGTAGCCTTACAGCTAGTTCACGATGTACCAGGTGTTGCACACCCTGGTATGGATCGTTCAGTAAAACAAGCCAGATTGAAATACTTTTGGCCTCATATGGCAACTGATATTTCTGAGTATGTTAAGAAATGTAGTGTCTGCATGCAACATAAAAGTAATGCTAATGGCCCTAATCCAATCCAAGTGTATCCAACTACTAGCGAACCGTGGGAAAGAGTTGCGCTAGATTTGTTAACTAATTTCCAATGTTCCCTCCAAGGCAACAAACATCTGTGTGTTATGGTAGACCATTTCACCAGATATTGTGAGTTAGTTCCTATTGCAGATAAGACTGCCGAGACAGTAGCTAAAGCGTTTAAAGAACGCATTATCTGCAGGCATACCACCCCTAAGTCCCTAGTAACAGATAATGGAGGTGAATTCTGTAATGAGATTCTTGAAAATTTGTGCACCTTGTACAAGATCTCTAAATCCACCATTGTTCCTCATCATCCTGCCAGCAATGGGTTAGCGGAACGAACCAATAAGAAAGTACTTGATGTCTTGAGAGCCACTATCAATCCCAACAGTGAAACTTGGGATGAAGTTATACCTGATGTGCAGTGTGCTATAAATTCTGCTTACAATGTTTCTATAGGTGACACTCCACATTATGCATTGTACGGTGTAGATAAACGTTTGCCTTATGAGTTGTTATATTCTAATCTGAAACCAAATTACAACCCTGATGATTTCATAGCAACTCGTACCAGCTTAGCTCAAAGTGTTTTTAGAAGAATCCGTGAAACACTTCATAAACCAACAGCAGAATTTACAAGAGTCGCAAACACTCAAGCAAAGCCATCCAAAATCAAAGTAGGTTCGAGAGTTATGCTGATTAACTTTAACAAAACGTCTGCAATGCCAAAGCTTGATCAAAAGTTTGTTGGTCCTTATCGAGTAGTTGAACATATCACTGGTAATACGTATAAGGTTAGAGAGATTAGTACTGGTCAGTATAAAGAATCGCATTTAGATCATATGAAGTTAGTATGTGATGATAATGATGCTTCAACCCAGACTAATGTGACAGACTCTGACAATCTTCCTGATCCTGTACTCTCTTCCTCTGATACTCAGTCAGACGATCAACCTGAATGTCGTTATTCCCTACGTACACGACAGGTATTGAGAAATCCTCAAGTATCATTTGTAACTTCCAATTCAGATTTGCCTCAAATACAGCATGAGTTAGCCAATGCAACAGAGTTTGATCCTCCCAGAGATGACACCCATTCTGCATATGTCAATCTTACCCTAGCAGAGTTGGGGTTAAATGTAAATAACCTGTATAGATGAATAATTACAATATCAACTTATCAGTATTCAAGAATTTTTTTTTGTGTTCACGTTCTCTCCGAATTCTGAGAGTTAACAGTCTAGATTTGAGTGCACCGAATCTGCCTTTCTGATAAACACTCTTTCTTTGTATATATTCATTCCTCAGAATCCGTAGATCACATGAATACAGATCGATCGATCAAATTTTTTTTTTATCACTTCTATTGTGTAATCTTAACGATGAGTTTCATTCAATGACTATCATTCAATGAGTTGTGCTATATTATACCTTGTATTGCATTACAGTTTCAGTTACGTAAGCTTCCATTCCAATGTTCTACTTATGTATGTTATAATGTTCAATTGTTGTGTACTTTGACATTGTATAGAATCAGCCCAAGCCGTATACCTGCCATCTCTAGTTTGTATTACTTGTATGTCGGGACGACATACGTTAGCGTCACCAAGCTCTCAGTAGTAGTAACCAGTTACCAGTGACCAGTGTACCAGTAGATGACTCACTACCAACCGTCTCTGCGTGAATCACTGGCTGTATTCATATTCTTGCTGACCTAGCAGGATTCAAGCGCCCCCTCGCCCATGGGCACTCCTCAGTCAGTCTAGCCAAGGGGCAGAGAGAGGCAGGTTCGGCTGTGGCGCCCTTCCACATACTTCAGTAACAATATACGTACTTCCAGCCTACATGAGCATTTTTACCCAATCCACGTGTTCGAACCCCACATGATACCATGACTAAAGGACTAACCACCACCTATCAAGACTGAGGGACTGACCACCTCCTACCATGACTAAAGGGCTAACCACTACCTACCAAGACTGAGGGACTGACCATCACCTACCATGACTGAGGGACTGACCACCACCTACCAAGACAGAGGGACTGACCACCACCTACAAAGACTGAGGGACTGACCACCACCTACCAAGACAGAGGGACTGACCACCACCTACCAAGACTAAGGAACTGACCATCACCTACCAAGACAGAGGGACTGACCACCACCTACCATGACTGAGGGACTGACCACCACCTACCAAGACTGAGGGACTGACCACCACCTACCAAGACAGAGGGACTGACCACCTCCTACCATGACTAAAGGACTAACCACTACCTACCAAGACTGAGGGACTGACCACCACCTACCAAGACTAAGGGACTGACCACCACCTACCAAGACTGAGGGACTGACCACCTCCTACCATGACTAAAGGACTAACCACCACCTATCAAGACTGAGGGACTGGCCACCTCCTACCATGACTAAAGGACTAACCACCACCTACCAAGACAGAGGGACTGACCACCTCCTACCATGACTAAAGGACTAACCACCACCTATGAAGACAGAGGGACTGACCACCTCCTACCATGACTAAAGGACTAACCACCACTTATCAAGACTGAGGGACTGACCACCTCCTGCCATGATTAAAGGACTAACCACTACCTACCAAGACTGAGGGACTGACCACCACCTACCAAGACAGAGGGACTGACTACCACCTACCAAGACTGAGGGACTGACCACCACCTACCAAGACGGAGGGACTGACCACAACCTACCAAGACTGAGGGATTGACCATCACCTACAAAGACAGAGGGACTGACCACCACCTACCATGACTGAGGGACTGACCACCACCTACCAACACAGAGGGACTGACCACCTCCTACCATGACTAAAGGACTAACCACCACCTGCCGAGATTGAGGGACTGACCACCACCTACCAAGACTGAGGGACTGACCACCACCTACCAAGACAGAGAGACTGACCATCACCTACCAAGACTGAGGGACTGACCACCACCTACCAAGACTGAGGGACTGACCACCACCTATCAAGACAGAGGGACTGACCACCACTTACCAAGACTGAGGGACTGACCACCACCTACCAAGACTGAGGGACTGATCACCACCTACCAAGACAGAGGGACTGACCACCACCTACCAAGACAGAGGGACTGACCACCACCTACCAAGACTGAGGGACTGACCACCACCTATCAAGACAGAGGGACTGACCACCACTTACCAAGACTGAGGGACTGACCACCACCTACCAAGACTGAGGGACTGATCACCACCTACCAAGACAGAGGGACTGACCACCACCTACCGAGACTGAGGGACTGACCACCACCTACCAAGACTGAGGGACTGATCACCACCTACCAAGACTGAGGGATTGACCACCACCTACCAAGACAGAGGGACTGACCACCACCTACCAAGACTGAGGGACTGACCACCACCTACCAAGACTGAGGGACTGACCACCACCTACCAAGACTGAGGGACTGACCACCACCTACCAAGACTGAGGGACTGACCACCACCTACCAAGACAGAGGGACTGACCACCACCTACCAAGACAGAGGGACTAACCACCACCTACCAAGACAGAAGGACTGACCACCACCTACCAAGACGGAGGAACTGACCACCACCTACCAAGACTGAGGGACTGACCACCACCTACCAAGACTGAGGGACTGACCACCACCTACCAAGACAGAGGGACTGACCACCACCTACCAAGACAGAGGGACTAACCACCACCTGCCAAGCCTGAGGGACTGACCACCACCTACCAAGACAGAGGGACTAACCACCACCTACCAAGACAGAGGGACTGACCACCACCTACCAAGACAGAGGGACTGACCACCTCCTACCATGAATAAAGGACTAACCACAACCTACCAAGACTGAGGGACTGACCACCACCTACCAAGACAGAGGGACTGACCACCACCTACCAAGACAGAGGGACTAACCACCACCTACCAAGACTGAGGGACTGACCACCACCTACCAAGACAGAGGGACTGACCACCTCCTACCATGACTAAAGGACTAACCACCACCTGCCGAGATTGAGGGACTGACCACCACCTACCAAGACTGAGGGACTGACCACCACCTACCAAGACAGAGAGACTGACCACCTACCAAGACTGAGGGACTGACCACCACCTACCAAGACAGAGGGACTGACCACCACCTACCAAGACTGAGGGACTGACCACCACCTACCAAGACAGAGAGACTGACCACCACCTACCAAGACAGAGGGACTGACCACCTCCTACCATGAATAAAGGACTAACCACAATCTACCAAGACTGAGGGACTGACCACCACCTACCAAGACTGAGGGACTGACCACCACCTACCAAGACTGAGGGACTGACCACCACCTACCAAGACTGAGGGACTGACCACCACCTACCAAGACTGAGGGACTGACCACCACCTACCATGACTGAGGGACTGACCACCACCTACCAAGACTGAGGGACTGACCAACACCTACCAAGACTGAGGGACTGACCACCACCTACCAAGACTGAGGGACTGACCACCACCTACCAAGACTGAGGGACTGACCACCACCTACCAAGACTGAGGGACTGACCACCACCTACCAAGACTGAGGGACTGACCACCAGACAGAGGGACTACCACCTCCTACCATGACTGAGGGACTAACCACCACCTACCAAGACTGAGGGACTGACCACCACCTACCAAGACTGAGGGACTGACCACCACCTACCAAGACTGAAAGGACTAACCACCACCTACCAAGACTGAGGGACTGACCACCACCTACCAAGACTGAGGGACTGACCACCACCTACCAAGACTGAGTGATTGACCACCACCTACCAAGACTGAGGGACTGACCACCACCTACCAAGACTGAGGGACTGACCACCACCTACCAAGACTGAGGGACTGACCACCACCTACCAAGACTGAGGGACTGACCACCACCTACCAAGACTGAGGGACTGACCACCACCTACCAAGACTGAGGGACTGACCACCACCTACCAAGACTGAGGGACTGACCACCACCTACCAAGACTGAGGGACTGACCACCACCTACCAAGACTGAGGGACTGACCACCACCTACCAAGACTGAGGGACTGACCACCACCTACCAAGACTGAGGGACTGACCACCACCTACCAAGACTGAGGGACTGACCACCACCTACCAAGACTGAGGGACTGACCACCACCTACCAAGACTGAGGGACTGACCACCACCTACCAAGACTGAGGGACTGACCACCACCTACCAAGACTGAGGGACTGACCACCACCTACCAAGACTGAGGGACTGACCACCACCTACCAAGACTGAGGGACTGACCACCACCTACCAAGACTGAGGGACTGACCACCACCTACCAAGACTGAGGGACTGACCACCACCTACCAAGACTGAGGGACTGACCACCACCTACCAAGACTGAGGGACTGACCACCACCTACCAAGACTGAGGGACTGACCACCACCTACCAAGACTGAGGGACTGACCACCACCTACCAAGACTGAGGGACTGACCACCACCTACCAAGACTGAGGGACTGACCACCACCTACCAAGACTGAGGGACTGACCACCACCTACCAAGACTGAGGGACTGACTACCAAGACTGAGGAACTGACCACCTACCAAGACTGAGGGACTGACCACCACCTACCAAGACTGAGGGACTGACCACCTCCTACCAAGACTGAGGGACTGACCACCACCTACCAAGACTGAGGGACTGACCACCACCTACCAAGACTGAGGGACTGACCACCACCTACCAAGACTGAGGGACTGACCACCTCCTACCAAGACTGAGGGACTGACCACCTCCTTCCCAGACAGAGGGACTACCACCTCCTACCATGAATAAAGGACTAACCACCACATATCAAGACTGAGGGACTGACCACCACCTACCAAGACAGAGGGACTGACCACCTCCTACCATGAATAAAGGACTAACCACCACATATCAAGACTGAGGGACTGACCATCACCTACCAAGACTGAGGGACTGACCACCACCTACCAAGACTGAGGGACTGACCATCACCTACCAAGACTGAGGGACTGACCACCACCTACCAAGACTGAGGGACTGACCACCACCTACCAAGACTGAGGAACTGACCACCACCTACCAAGACTGAGGGACTGACCACCACCTACCAAGACTGAGGGACTGACCACCACCTACCAAGACTGAGGGACTGACCACCACCTACCAAGACTGAGGGACTGACCACCACCTACCAAGACTGAGGGACTGACCACCACCTACCAAGACTGAGGGACTAACCACCACCTACCAAGACTGAGGGACTGACCACCACCTACCAAGACTGAGGGACTGACCACCACCTACCAAGACTGAGGGACTGACCACCACCTACCAAGACTGAGGGACTGACCACCACCTACCAAGACTGAGGGACTGACCACCACCTACCAAGACTGAGGGACTGACCACCACCTACCAAGACTGAGGGACTGACCACCACCTACCAAGACTGAGGGACTGACCACCACCTACCAAGACTGAGGGACTGACCACCACCTACCAAGACTGAGGGACTGACCACCACCTACCAAGACTGAGGGACTGACCACCACCTACCAAGACTGAGGAACTGACCACCACCTACCAAGACTGAGGAACTGACCACCACCTACCAAGACTGAGGGACTGACCACCACCTACCAAGACTGAGGAACTGACCACCACCTACCAAGACTGAGGAACTGACCACCACCTACCAAGACTGAGTGATTGACCACCACCTACCAAGACTGAGTGATTGACCACCACCTACCAAGACTGAGGGACTAACCACCACCTACCAAGACTGAGGGACTGACCACCACCTACCAAGACTGAGGGACTGACCACCACCTACCAAGACTGAGGGACTGACCACCACCTACCAAGACTGAGGGACTGACCACCACCTACCAAGACTGAGGGACTGACCACCACCTACCAAGACTGAGGGACTGACCACCACCTACCAAGACTGAGGGACTGACCACCACCTACCAAGACTGAGGGACTGACCACCACCTACCAAGACTGAGGGACTGACCACCACCTACCAAGACTGAGGGACTAACCACCACCTACCAAGACTGAGGGACTGACCACCACCTACCAAGACTGAGGGACTGACCACCACCTACCAAGACTGAGGGACTGACCACCACCTACCAAGACTGAGGGACTGACCACCACCTACCAAGACTGAGGGACTGACCACCACCTACCAAGACTGAGGGACTGACCACCACCTACCAAGACTGAGGGACTGACCACCACCTACCAAGACTGAGGGACTGACCACCACCTACCAAGACTGAGGGACTGACCACCACCTACCAAGACTGAGGGACTGACCACCACCTACCAAGACTGAGGGACTGACCACCACCTACCAAGACTGAGGGACTGACCACCACCTACCAAGACTGAGGGACTAACCACCACCTACCAAGACTGAGGGACTGACCACCACCTACCAAGACTGAGGGACTGACCACCACCTACCAAGACTGAGGGACTGACCACCACCTACCAAGACTGAGGGACTGACCACCACCTACCAAGACTGAGGGACTGACCATCACCTACCAAGACTGAGGGACTGACCACCACCTACCAAGACTGAGGGACTGACCACCACCTACCAAGACTGAGGGACTGACCACCACCTACCAAGACTGAGGGACTGACCACCACCTACCAAGACTGAGGGACTGACCACCACCTACCAAGACTGAGGGACTGACCACCACCTACCAAGACTGAGGGACTGACCACCACCTACCAAGACTGAGGGACTGACCACCACCTACCAAGACTGAGGGACTGACCACCACCTACCAAGACTGAGGGACTGACCACCACCTACCAAGACTGAGGGACTGACCACCACCTACCAAGACTGAGGGACTGACCACCACCTACCAAGACTGAGGGACTGACCACCACCTACCAAGACTGAGGGACTGACCACCACCTACCAAGACTGAGGGACTGACCACCACCTACCAAGACTGAGGGACTGACCACCACCTACCAAGACTGAGTGATTGACCACCACCTACCAAGACTGAGGGACTGACCACCACCTACCAAGACTGAGGAACTGACCACCACCTACCAAGACTGAGGGACTGACCACCACCTACCAAGACTGAGGGACCACCACCTGACTGAGGGACTGACCACCACCTACCAAGACTCAGGGACTGACCACCACCTACCAAGACTCAGGGACTGACCACCACCTACCAAGACTCAGGGACTGACCACCACCTACCAAGACTCAGGGACTGACCACCACCTACCAAGACTCAGGGACTGACCACCACCTACCAAGACTGAGGGACTGACCACCACCTACCAAGACTGAGGGACTGACCACCACCTACCAAGACTGAGGGACTGACCACCACCTACCAAGACTGAGGGACTGACCACCACCTACCAAGACTGAGGGACTAACCAACCTACCAAGACTGAGGGACTGACCACCACCTACCTACCAAGACTGAGGGACTGACCACCACCTACCAAGACTGAGGGACTGACCACCACCTACCAAGACTGAGGGACTGACCACCTCCTACCAAGACTGAGGGACTGACCACCACCTACCAAGACTGAGGGACTGACCACCACCTACCAAGACTGAGGGACTGACCACCACCTACCAAGACTGAGGGACTGACCACCACCTACCAAGACTGAGGGACTGACCACCACCTACCAAGACTGAGGGACTGACCACCACCTACCAAGACTGAGGGACTGACCACCACCTACCAAGACTGAGGGACTGACCACCACCTACCAAGACTGAGGGACTGACCACCACCTACCAAGACTGAGGGACTGACCACCACCTACCAAGACTGAGGGACTGACCACCACCTACCAAGACTGAGGGACTGACCACCACCTACCAAGACTGAGGGACTGACCACCACCTACCAAGACTGAGGGACTGACCACCACCTACCAAGACTGAGGGACTGACCACCACCTACCAAGACTGAGGGACTGACCACCACCTACCAAGACTCAGGGACTGACCACCACCTACCAAGACTCAGGGACTGACCACCACCTACCAAGACTCAGGGACTGACCACCACCTACCAAGACTCAGGGACTGACCACCACCTACCAAGACTCAGGGACTGACCACCACTAAAGGACTGACCCCTACTTACCAAGACTGAGGGACTGACCACCACCTACCAAGACTGAGGGACTAACCACAACCTACCAAGACTGAAGGACTGACCACCACCTACCAAGACTGAGGGACTGACCTCCACTTACCAAGACTGAGGGACTGACCACCACCTACCAAGACTGAGGGACTAACCACCACCTACCAAGACTGAGGGAGTGACCACCACCTACCAAGACTGAGGGACTGACCACCACCTACCAAGACTGAGGGACTGACCACCACTTACCAAGACTGAGGGACTAACACCACCTACCAAGACTGAGGGACTGACCTCCACTTACCAAGACTGAGGGACTGACCACCACCTACCAAGACTGAGGGACTGACCACCACCTACCAAGACTGAGGGAGTGACCACCACCTACCAAGACTGAGGGACTGACCACCACCTACCAAGACTGAGGGACTGACCACCACCTACCAAGACTGAGGGACTGACCACCACCTACCAAGACTGAGGGACTGACCACCACCTACCAAGACTGAGGGACTGACCACCACCTACCAAGACTGAGGGACTGACCACCACCTACCAAGACTGAGGGACTGACCACCACCTACCAAGACTGAGGGACTGACCACCACCTACCAAGACTGAGGGACTGACCACCACCTACCAAGACTGAGGGACTGACCACCACCTACCAAGACTGAGGGACTGACCACCACCTACCAAGACTGAGGGACTGACCACCACCTACCAAGACTGAGGGACTGACCACCCCCTACCAAGACTGAGGGACTGACCACCACCTACCCAGACTGAGGGAGTGACCACCACCTACCAAGACTGAGGGACTGACCGCCACCTACCAAGACTGAGGGACTGACCACCTCCTACCAAGACTGAGGGACTGACCACCACCTACCAAGACCTTGACGAGGGAGGGAGGGAGGAAGGGAGGGGGAGGGGGGAGGGGGTGAAAATCGTTCATTTCAATCATCTCACCTTATTTATTTATTTGCTAAATTACTTATTTTCTTATTTACTTGCATATTTAATTATTTACACGCGCAGTAAATCTTGCAAACAAGGCGGCCAGGAAGCTTATAGCACTTAGACGTACCTCTCAGCAAGAGTATGCTCCACTTTCCTGGACTGCCTGCGCCCTCACCCGCCTCATCTGCGACTTATTGACAGAACAGAGAACAGAACAAGACGACTCATCTCCCGCCTGGACCGAGGCTGGCCCAGCCTGGATCCAGCCTGGCTCCAGCCTGAACCAAGCCTGGACCCAGCCTGGCCCCAGCCTGGCCCCAGCTTGGCCCCAGCCTGAACTCAGCCTAGACCCAGCCTGGACCACCCTAGACCACCCTAGACCCAGCATGGACCCAGCCTGGACCACCCTAGACCCAGCCTGGCCCCAGGCTGAACTCAGCCTGGACCCAGCCTGGACCCAGCCTGGACCCAGCCTGAACCCAGCCTGGACACACCTACCACTTCAGCACCGGAGGGATGTGTGTGGCCTTACTGCTATGTACGAGGTCAATGTTGTCAAGATCCTACACCTCCTAGTTCAGCAAGAAGTGAGCTTCTACACCACAAGACGGGCAGTAAACAGTAACTACACTCTGACTGTACTCATCTCAAGAACAACACTTCATCCGAGATCATTTATTCTTAGAATGACTCGAGTCTGGAACAAGTTTGTACATCATAATGATGTTGACGATATAAAATCAGTTTAAATTAAATTGCTGGACCACAGATGGCTCCAACTTCATCCTGTTGGTATGTCTCATAACAATATAAAGGCTTTCTAATGAGATGATTTAGTTAACAACTCTTAGCTTGGAAATAAAGTTAAGAACTTTAACCAAACGTTGTAAAGCCTTGTGTAAAAGAGAGACCAGAAATGGGCTCGATCAATGGGAGACTGGTACGTTTCGACCACTGGGTGTCCAAGACGTGTTCTAATGACCAGGAAAACATCAAACACACCTGGCAAAATACGAAGGAAAAAATAGAAAGTTTTTCTTTATTTCTAATTTACGAAGTATCACTGATATGGCGAGAGAGAGAGAGAGAGAGAGAGAGAGAGAGAGAGAGAGAGAGAGAGAGAGAGAGAGAGAGAGAGAGAGAGAGAGAGAGAGAGAGAGAGAGAGGAGGCTGCTAGTTTCTTCCTAACGTTTTTAAAACTTTTGTTTAATAAATCAAAATTATAGTCGACATTTTCTTTACTTATCAATTTTTTTTTTTTTTGGCCAAGGCCTCGACCGCACCATCATGCCGAAGACCTATGGTAGATTATATATTTTTGTCGCCGACGTACCTAGTTTATTATCCACCCTGTGAACGGTAGCCCAAAAACATATGTATACATAAAAGGCCTAGGAACTAGGCCTATCGAGAGAAATAATTTAGGCTAGATTAACTCTACAATTCCTCCCACAATAATTAATGCATATCTCCTGCCTCATGCACGTGCATGGTACATTAAGACTTCAGGCTGTTTACACCAAGATACAGCAGGTAGTGAAGATGGTTGGTTGGTTAATTGTCCTTAAAGATTATCGATTACACGAGGGTCATTAAGACCACATATAACCTGCCCACCACCAGTCAAGAACACTTTAAATTCCCCCTGCAGGTTTTGTCTTGGGAACGGCTGACCGTCAGGTAATGTAGACACTCTCGTCATGGGAACAAAACTGACCGTCAGGGGTACTGCCAGGGCCGGATTTATAAGGGGGGCAACTTCCCCGGGCCTCACTGCAAGAAGGGCCCCCAGACGAAGGACTTCCTTTATACCAAAATTTAATAATAAAAATACTAGTTTAATTAATAAAAGGAATTAATAAATAAAGTGTGTGTGGGGCATCAATGTCATTTTAAATCAGTCGTGCTGCCTTACATCAACGCCGGGTAGCAAGCAGTGTATGACAGGATCAAGGTAACAGTCAACTTATGTAGTCTACCTGATGCAGAGATAAAAAAAAACAATGAGGCTAAGAAACTTATCAGTGTTTACCCTCAAGATTTCAGCAGTGTTTGTTGAGGAAATTGTCCAGTTTGCAGCCTTGGCCAAGCTCAGGTCATGTCTCACTCCATCTCAACAAGCAGTTTTACTGCATGATGAAGAGCTTGCTGATACCTTTCCAGGTGTTAATGTAGCCCTTAGAATATATCTGAGGATGATAATCAATAGTTGTTTGGGAGAAAGGTCGTTCAGCAAACTGGTACTGATAAAGAATTATCTGAGGAGGACAATGACCCGTGAAAGACTAACTGCTGAGTGACTACTGGATGTTGAGATCAGTGTCCTCAACAAGATATAGCTTGATGAGTTACGTAAAGATTTGGCAGATGTTAAGTGTATAAAGAAAGACTTTTGGTAGATATTGTAGTGTGATCATGTATGGTTTGTTAATTCCAGTTACTTATGTTTAATTTGTAAATTTGTTGATTTGCTGCGGACTGGAAAGATCATGCAAGAAATTTATTTATCCGAGTCTAATGACTTCAAAAGTGTATTTATGTATGAATTTATGTATTGAGGGTAAATATGTATGTAAAGTGTATATATGTATGTATTTATTTTATTTAGTTTGAACACAATAATATTTTATACACAATTTAAAAAAATATTACCAAAAAAATTATCTGAAAACCAGTAATTTATATCACTACTAGAAAGTCAGTTGATTTATTTAATAAAATACACTAAACTATTTGTGAGAATTTTTTCAAAATTGTTTGATCAAATTAAAATTCAATATTTTTTTTTTATAATTTGGCAGATTAAACGATTTGTGGCTAAATTTTACAGAGAAATTACATTTTTAGATTTGTGTTATCTTAGCCAGGCAATACATACACTTCTTATTCTTGTTGTATTTTATACATTCCTTATGAAATTATTATTATACATTTTTTTTAAATAGGCATAAATTTTTTTCATCGGCACAAATTTTTTTATGAGTAGAAATTTCTCTTTTGATGTTTTCCTATCTCCTTTGATACATTTTCATCCCTGTAAAATTTTCTGTCTTTTTTCCTATAACTTCTACACCAAAGATAATAATAAACAAAGTCTAGATATCATAATTATGATAGTGTTATATAATTGTACTAAAGTGTCCTGGAAATGCACCACGATAACATAATATTTGAAGTGTTTTTTTATGATCCAGGGTAAATTAACTAAAAAATACAAAAAAAAAGGGGCGAAGAACCCTTTCTTGGTCGTTATAAGCTGTCACTCTTTTAATAAGGTTCATTTTTACATATTTTTACAAAAAAGAATCAATAAAATTGAGAAAAATAAAATCAGACGTCTTCGAAAAGTATTTATTTCGAAACTGATGTTTATCATTCATTTTAGTTCATTTCTTATTTGTAATTCAATTTAATTTCCATGATGAGGGCACCAAAACCTAAAGTGCCCCGGGCCCCCGAAGGTCTAAATCCGGCCCTGGGTACTGCAGCAGTTCTTAAGTGCAGAGCAAAGCGTTATTTACAGAGCTGTATCGAAGCAAAATGCTCCATTTAGAGAGAAACTCTGCCATAAATAATGGTATGCTTGCTCGTCTCACCCCCTCCAGGTGGCAGCTCTGGTGTCTGGTGGACTGGTGGGTCGCGTGTCTTACCTATGTTACCTCAGGGAGAGTCACACGAGAAGCTGGGTACCTGCTTCCTCCCTTAGTTAACCTCAGCTCACCTAGTTACGGCTCTAACGCTCACCCATAAAACAAATGACAGTCTCTGGCTCTCAGCTCTAACGCTCACCCATAAAACAAATGACAGTCTCTGGCTCTCAGCTCTAACGCTCACCCATAAAACAAATGACACTCTCTGGTCTCAGCTCAATCTATCCAAATAATCTCATAATACATAGACTGTGACGGGAGAGTTATTGTTGCTGTGGCGGGAGTGTTACTGTTGCTGTGGCGGGATTGTTACTGTTGCTGTGGCGGGATTGTTACTGTTGCTGTGGCGGGATTGTTACTGTTGCTGTGGCGGGATTGTTACTGTTGCTGTGGCGGGATTGTTACTGTTGCTGTGGCGGGATTGTTACTGTTGCTGTGGCGGGATTGTTACTGTTGCTGTGGCGGGATTGTTACTGTTGCTGTGGCGGGATTGTTACTGTTGCTGTGGCGGGATTGTTACTGTTGCTGTAGCCTGATTGTTACTGTTGCTGTGGCGGGATTGTTACTGTTGCTGTGGCGGGATTGTTACTGTTGCTGTGGCGGGATTGTTACTGTTGCTGTGGCGGGATTGTTACTGTTGCTGTAGCCTGATTGTTACTGTTGCTGTAGCCTGATTGTTACTGTTGCTGTGGCGGGATTGTTACTGTTGCTGTGGCGGGATTGTTACTGTTGCTGTGGCGGGATTGTTACTGTTGCTGTGGCGGGATTATTACTGTTGCTGTGGCGGGATTGTTACTGTTGCTGTGGCGGGATTGTTACTGCTTGCTGTGGCAGGGATTGTTACCTGTTGCTGTGGCGGGATTGTTACTGTTGCTGTGGCGGGATTGTTACTGTTGCTGTAGCCTGATTGTTACTGTTGCTGTGGCGGATTGTTACTGTTGCTGTGGCGGGATTGTTACTGTTGCTGTGGCGGGATTGTTACCGTTGCTGTGGCGGGATTGTTACTGTTGCTGTAGCCTCGATTGTTACCTGTTGCTGTAGCCCGATTGTTACCTGTTGCTGTGGCGGGATTGTTACCTGTTGCTGTGGCGGATTGTTACTGTTGCTGTGGCGGGATTGTTACCTGTTGCTGTGGCGGATTGTTACCTGTTGCTGTGGCGGGATTGTTACCTGTTGCTGTGGCGGGATTGTTACTGTTGCTGTGGCGGGATTGTTACTGTTGCTGTGGCGGGATTGTTACTGTTGCTGTGGCGGGATTGTTACTGTTGCTGTGGCGGGATTGTTACTGTTGCTGTAGCCTGATTGTTACTGTTGCTGTAGCCTGATTGTTACTGTTGCTGTGGCGGGATTGTTACTGTTGCTGTGGCGGGATTGTTACTGTTGCTGTGGCGGGATTGTTACTGTTGCTGTGGCGGGATTGTTACCTGTTGCTGTGGCGGGATTGTTACCTGTTGCTGTGGCGGGATTGTTACTGTTGCTGTGGCGGGATTGTTACTGTTGCTGTGGCGGGATTGTTACCGCTTGCTGTCGCCGGATTGTTACTGTTGCTGTGGCGGGATTGTTACTGTTGCTGTGGCGGGATTGTTACTGTTGCTGTAGCCTGATTGTTACTGTTGCTGTAGCCTGATTGTTACTGTTGCTGTGGCGGGATTGTTACTGTTGCTGTGGCGGGATTGTTACTGTTGCTGTGGCGGGATTGTTACTGTTGCTGTGGCGGGATTGTTACTGTTGCTGTGGCGGGATTGTTACTGTTGCTGTGGCGGGATTGTTACTGTTGCTGTGGCGGGATTGTTACTGTTGCTGTGGCGGGATTGTTACTGTTGCTGTGGCGGGATTGTTACTGTTGCTGTTATAGCAGCAGGATTCATAGAGGGAAGGAGGGATGGGGATGCGGGAGGGAAGGAGAGAAAGAGAGAGAGAGAGAGAGAGAGAGAGAGAGAGAGAGAGAGAGAGAGAGAGAGAGAGAGAGAGAGAGAGAGAGAGAGAGCACATCATTCTTTGCTCTGGGAGAAGTAATTAGACTAGCAACAGCTGCCATTAAATAGATTAAATCTCGTCCTCTGAAACCCAGTCTTGGAAGAAGAAGAAGAAGAAGAAGAAGAAGAAGAAGAAGAAGAAGAAGAAGAAGAAGATGATGATGATGATGATGATGATGATGATGATGATGATGATGATGATGATGATGAAGCAGACGAAGAAGATGAAGAAGATTTCCGGCCTCACCTCGTCATTTCCGGCCTCACCTCTCTCGTCATTTCCCTCATTTCTATCATCATTTTCATCCTCATCTCTGATTTAATTCATCAGTTTTTTTTATACCCAGAATTAAAATTTTTTGACATATTTTTTACAGTCTGAGAAACACATTAATGGGTTGACAACAGACAGCACTCGATTTTTTTTTTTTTTGAAGTGGTCAAATCACCTATTTTTTCCACCTTCAGCCCCCCCCTCTCTCTCTTTCTTTCTCTCACTGTCTCTCACTCTCTCTCTCTTTTCACTGTTTCTCTTTTCTTTTATTTTTCAATTTCGGTTTCTTAATTTATCATTTTCTTCTATCAGGTTTCTCTCCGTTCTTCCTTTATTCTCTGTCTCTCCTGACTCTCTTTCTCTGGTCAGTTTAGCTCCGTCTTCTTCACGTCATTTAGATTCGTCTTGCCCCTCCTCCTTGACGTCATGCCCCTCCTCCTTGATGTCATGCCCCTCCTCCTTGACGTCTTGTCCCTCCTCCTTGACGTCTTGCCCCTCCTCCTTGATGTCTTGCCCCTCCTCCTTGACGTCATGCCCCTCCTCCTTGATGTCTTGCCCCTCCTTGATGTCTTGTCCCTCCTCCTTGACGTCTTGCCCCTCCTCCTTGATGTCATGCCCCTCCTCCTTGACGTCATGCCCCTCCTCCTTGATGTCATGCCCCTCCTCCTTGATGTCATGCCCCTCCTCCTTGATGTCATGCCCCTCCTCCTTGACGTCTTGCCCCTCCTCCTTGACGTCTTGCTCCTCCTCCTTGATGTCTTGCCCCTCCTCCTTGATGTCTTGTCCCTCCTCCTTGACGTTTTGCCCCTCCTCCTTGACGCCATGCCCCTCCTCCTTGACGTCTTGCCCCTCCTCCTTGACGTCTTGCCCCTCCTCCTTGACGTCTTGCCCCTCCTCCTTGACGTCTCGCCCCTCCTCCTTGATGTCTTGTTCCTCCTCCTTGACGCCATGCCCCTCCTCCTTGACGCCATGCCCCTCCTCCTTGACGCCATGCCCCTCCTCCTTAATGTCATGCCCCTCCTCCTTGACGTCTTGCCCCTCCTCCTTGACGTCTTGCCCCTCCTCCTTGACGCCATGCCCCTCCTCCTGGACGCCATGCCCCTCCTCCTGGACGCCATGCCCCTCCTCCTTGATGTCATGCCCCTCCTCCTGGACGCCATGCCCCTCCTCCTTGACGCCATGCCCCTCCTCCTTGACATCTTGAGGATCTTCCTGGAGTATCTTACTGGCAGATAAAAGTATCTACTCCTCCAGGAGTCCTCTGCGTCTCCTTATCGCATTTTTTTATTCTGTTTGATAGAAACTTACCTTTAACGACCCTTCCAAGCCTTTTAAAAATATTTTTAAAACGTTCCAGACCTTTTCAGACAATTTTAAATTATTTCTAGGCATTTTTAGGTTATTTTCAAAGCCTTCCAGGACTTTTTAGACCTTTCCAGAACCTTTTAGTAACCTTCAAGATTTTGACAGAGCCTTCCAGAGTTTTTGAAACCTTTGTCAAACCCTTCCAGACCTTTTCAATCTTCCAGGTCATTCCAGACCCTTCCAGACATTTCCAATATTTTGCACATCATTTTAGACACCACTCTAATCGCACATATTTCTTCAGATATACACTATACACTTCTTTCAAACCTTCCTGTTGACTGTTACGCCACAAACACTTGGCGCTCTCCTTCCGGGTTAACATCCCCCGTCTTGCAAACTCCTTCAAGTTTGAACTCTACCTACCTGTAGGTGAGAGAGAAAAACATAGTTAAATTCTAAAAACAAACTCAAACAATATAAGTAATCAAAATTTTACAATTCAATTCAATTCAATACAAGTTTATTCTCTATAATTGTTACAATGTGAGGTTCACAGGTTTTGGGTATTGTGTGGTTTACATGTTATAAAATACTAATTACAGAGGGGGCCACTAGGACACCTAACATGGCTAGGCATTTCGAGCAGACTTAGATTAATTCTTAACATTAAATCCTTACAGATTATGGTATTAAGGCTAAGTGACTACATCATAATTTGTGAGTTTAGCAATGTGAATGCTTTTGTTTTGGCACAATAAAGAGTGTCTATATTGGAGTATCAAGAGACAAATAATTATAAAGGTGCATGAGTTAAATAATAGCTCTAGGCCTTTCGTGTTGAAAGCAACACATCATCAGGAGCTTGCAAAGTTGCAGAAATGAGTAAGAAATATAAGTACATTCGTTCAAAGGACGCTTGCTAAGACTGAGGGTAGGAGAAGAGATGGGAAGTACAGAGTGGCAGGCACACGAGTGCTGATTGCTGGACACTTTCCCTATGATATGAATAAAGAACAGTCAGCTCACAAGCAACGATAATGGGGCGGTTAACTAGCAAATTAACAAAATGATTAATCAGACTTCAGGGCAATATAAAGAACTTAACATTTTGAGTATGGATGTGACTGACACACACACACACACACACACACACACACACACACACACACACACACACACACACACACACACACACACACACACACACACACACACACACACACACACACACACACAGTGCGGAACAGGATCCTCCAAGAGAAACCACGATTGAAATACTCGGAAGAGTACAAGAGGGTGTTCCTAGACAGAGACAGAACAAAATCAGAACGACAGCAGCTGAGGGAGAGGACAAAAAAGCGAAAGGAGCTAGGAAAAGAGACAAGGAGGGAACCAGCAGAGGTCAGTCAGAGCAGGACAGAACAGCAAGGGCAAGCACACACACAACTACTCTCAGAACCATACAACCTATCACACCATCCCAACACACACTACAATCCACTACCCACAGCCTCCACCCAACACCGAGCTATAGAATCCCACAGTATGCCACCAGGTCTCCCACCCTCACAGGCCCCCAAACCACAGTGTTGGAAAGGAAACTGAAGGTATGGTACACAAACGCTGATGGAATAACAAATAAGTGGGAGGAGTGGCATGAAAGAGTCAAAGAAGCATCACCGGACATCATAGCTCTCACAGAAACCAAGCTTACAGGTATGATAACAGATGCCATCTTTCCAACGGGATACCAAATCCTGAGGAAAGACAGAGGGAACAGGGGGGTGGAGGAGTGGCGTTGCTGATCAAAAATCGCTGGAATTTTGATGAGCTGGAGAGAGGAGATAGGGAACACTTCACTCTGGAGGTCCCAAGGTGGTAATAGCAGTGATGTATAACCCACCACAGAACAGCAGGAGGCCAAGGCAAGAGTACGACGAGAGCAATAGAGTGATGGTTGACACACTGGCTAGAGTGGCCAGAAGAGCTCATGCATGCAGGGCAAAGCTCCTGATCATGGGTGACTTTAACCACAAGGAGATCGATTGGGAGAACTTGGACCCACATGGGGGCCAAGATACATGGAGGGCTAAGATGATGGAGGTGGTACTGGAGAACTTCATGTACCAACACGTAAGGGACACTACAAGAGAGAGAGGAGAGGATGAACCAGCAAGGCTGGACTTAGTATTCACCTTCAGTAGTGCAGATATCGAGGACATCACATATGAAAGACCCCTTGGGGCCAGTGACCATGTGGTTTTAAGCTTCGAATACACAGTAGAGCTACAAATGGAGGGAGAAGCAGGAAGGCCAGGACGAATGAAGCCAAACTACAAGAAAGGGGACTACACAGGAATGAGGGAACTACCTGAACGGGGTTCAGTGGGACAGAGAACTGGCAGGGAAGCCAGTTAATGAGATGATGGAATATGTAGCAACAAAATGCAAGGAGGCTGAGGAGAGGTTTGTACCCAAGGGTAACAGGATTAATGAAAAAGCCAGGATGAGCCCATGGTTTACCCAAAGGTGCAGGGAGGCAAAAACCAAGTGTGCTAGGGAATGGAAGAAATATAGAAGGCAAAGGACCCAGGAGAATAAGGAGAACAGTCGTAGAGCCAGAAACGAATATGCACAGATAAGAAGGGAGGCCCAAAGACAATATGAAAATGACATAGCAGCGAAAGCCAAATCTGACCCGAAACTGTTTGCAACAAGACTAGTCCCAGAGCTAAGAGGTATGTCCTACGAGGAGAGGTTAAGGGAAATCAACCTGACGACACTGGAGGACAGGAGAGATAGGGGGACATGATAACGACATACAAAATACTGAGAGGAATTGACAAGGTGGACAAAGACAGGATGTTCCAGAGATTGGACACAGTAACAAGGGGACACAGTTGGAAGCTGAAGACACAGATGAATCACAGGGATGTTAGGAAGTATTTCTTCAGCCACAGAGTAGTCAGTAAGTGGAATAGTTTGGGAAGGGCTTGATATGTGGAGGCAGGATCCATACATAGCTTTAAGCAGAGGTATGATAAAGCTCACGGCTCAGGGAGAGACCTAGTAGCGATCAGTGAAGAGGCGGGGCCAGGAGCTCGGACTCGACCCCCGCAACCTCAACTAGGTGAGTACAACTAGGTGAGTACACACACACGAACAAACACACACACACACACAACTCACACACACACACACACACACACACCACACACACACACACACACACACAAACACCACACACACACACACACACACACACCACACACACACACACACACACACACACACATACACACACACACATACACACACACACACACATATATATATATATATATATATATATATATATATATATATATATATATATATATATATATATATATATATAATATATATATATATATATATATATATACTGCAAAACAACCACTCTGAAAGAATAGAGAAATTCCAAGCGCTTTCGTGACTACTCACAATATCAAGGAACTATGATAGTTTATATCTAACACGCTCACACATGCTTGCTGGAAGTCCAAGCCCCTCACCCACAAAACCTCCTTTACTCCCTCCCTCCACCCTTTTTATAGAACTGAACCTAGGATAAAACCTCAGATCAAGAATGCGCTGTTTCCCCCATACATTGCGAATTTATCTGTCATGCCGAATACTCTTAAGAGATTTAACATACAAGTACCTTTTAAGAATTCATGGACTGTTAAGAGCATCTTGGTAAAGAATTCTCCTCAACAATGTGTTGGTGGTGTGTACAGAATTGGTTGTAATTGGTACAACTTATCTTATGTGGGACAGACTGGCAAACTTCTAGATGCTAGGATTACATGACACAAATATTCGATATGGACTGCCCAGGAATCAAATGTGATTTTCGACCACCTTAGATTCTGCAACAACTCGGCAAATTGGCTGGAAGCCAGAGTCGTGGTCCCTTGTTCCACTTGGCTTGAACAGAATATTATAGAATCGGAAATTATAAAACATAATAAATGTTTATTATATAAAAAAATAGTGGCAGCTCATTCAAATTAGATATGTTTATAGTTTAGGGTAATTTGAGGAGCCTAAACTGGATGTGGCATGCAAAGAATATGTTACATTTTATTTGGCTTATGTATACACTCCCATATATGCTGCCTCTCAACCAGTGAACCAAGTGCTAAGGGTTTAACAGTAAGGGTACCCATTGTTAAATCAGTACCTTGGTTCATTAACCTATCACAGGCAGGCCTGCCAAGTGCTGAGGTGATGTGGTTTCACTCGCAGTCAGCACTTGCCAGACTAGCATAGCAGCTGGTTGAGCATGGTGCTCTCTCTCTCTCTCTCTCTCTCTCTCTCTCTCTCTCTCTCTCTCTCTCTCTCTCTCTCTCTCTCTCTCTCTCTCTCTCTCTCTCTCTCTCTCTCTCTCAGGCTTTTGTCTTTGCCTTTATCACCATGTGGTACACTTATATTTCAACCCCTGTACATAGTGGTCATAAGTGTACATATCTGTATATAAACATTTGATAAAGGAAATTATAAGTTAAATATTCAGCTGAGTTTGTTTTGCTACAGCCCATTATGACCATGTCAACAGGCCATTATTACCTGTGTTCATATTATGGAAAGCTCTGTCTGGGAGCTGGAGCTAGTCTTAGTATAGTACAGACAGCCTTGCTATCACTCGGCACTGCGTGTCAGCCTTGCAATCGCTTTTGTTATTGTGTGTCAGCCTCTCTATTGTGTGTGTATCCCACAGTCGTACTGTGCATTGCTGCTTGTTGCATGTATTGCAAACAGTGTGTTACATTGGGGTTAATGCCATCTACATACGTCAGGCAGTTGGTGTTGGAATATTCTCTATTAAATCTACCCAAACTATCTCTACAGCGTTGCTGGTGAATTACTCGATGGCATAGAATATCAACGGACTCTCACTGCTGAGCAGCTCTGTGACATAATTCATACAAAGTTGAGAGCTGAAGCAACTATGGCACACCAGACTGAGGTATCTCCCACTACAGGAGCTGTCAATCGCAGATCCCCACTTAGGTTCCTTCGTAATATGGGAGGGACAACACCAGAGCAACCAGACCAGCAGTCTTGTAAAGCAGGTGCATCGGGTTTGTCTCAGGGTGAGTCCACTTCATTGGCAGTTGAGTTAACCAAACTCAATCTTGAAACAACCAGGGAGCAGCGAGCATTTGCTAGGAAGGAGTTTGATAGAGAGAAGGAGAGGAGGCAATTAAAGCAGACAGTGGATGACTCTATTGTGCAAAAGGCAATACAGCTAATTCCTTCTTTCGTTGAAGCTGAGCCTGAACAGTTTTTTGAGGCATTTGAAAACCAGGCTCGAGCGTTAACCCCAACTCTGAGAAAACGTCATTGCACTCATCAGTTCTTTTAGAAGCATTTGGAGGAGCAGTATTTTCTGTCCCTTTGCATTAAATATAAGTGCAGAGTAAATATTACACTGGATATTTGACTGTAGATGTTTCTGACAGATTTCCTATGAAAGATGCTGTGTTTTTACTGGGTAATAACATTATTAATTCCACCAAGTGTCCAGAGTCTATAATGTTTAATCCTTTTTCGATGTTGGCAAAATCCCAAGGGATATCTGTTGAGAATGATGACACATCCTTGGACGACTCTGATCTAGGACTCGAAAATTTGTTTTATGAGGAAAACTGGTCAGGGCCTCGTAAATTTAGTGAACACACCCAGATCAAGCCTTCTTATTCCAGGGTTGCAGGATTGCCAGATATCTCTGTCCCCATGCCTGAGGGACCGTCCTTTCGGAAAGAACAGTGAAAAGACCCTTCCTTAAATTTCGCTTTTCAGGCAGCCGTGGGTGAATCCCCCTCAGATCACCCAGTCAAATATAAAATTAAAAATTACTTCTTAATCTGCACAGAGACAAGTAAGGAGGTAGAGGGAAGGCAAAAGACAGATTGACTGGTAGTTCCTAAAAAGTTTCAACCATAGATATTAAATATAGCTCACAATTCTTCGTTAGGAGGACACTTAGGAATTGGCAAAACCTTGTATAGAATACTAAAAGAGTTTTACTGGCCATAGACAAGGCAAGATGTGAAAAATCACATCCACTGTTGGAAGGAATGTCAGCAAGTAGGAAAACCTGGACACTCCATTAAACCTGCACCACTCTATCCCATACCCTCGGATGGAGGACCTTCTGCAGAGTTAATCATTGATTGTGTAGGTCCATTACCTAAGTCCAAATCTGGGAACCAGTACTTATTCACTATTATGGACAAAGTTACTAGGTATCCAGAAGCAGTCCCAATGTGCAGTATCAACACCAAAGCCATTCTTAAAGCCCTACTAAATCCATCTCCTGCTTTGGCATTCCTAAGTCTGTTCAGAGTGACCAAGGTGCTAATTTTACTGCCAAAGCGTTTAGGGAAACATTAACTAGGCTAGGAATAATTCGAAAATTATCCACTGCCTATCATCCTCAGTCCCAAGGTGCCTTGGAAAGATTTCATCAGACAGTAAAATCCATGATGAGAACTTATTGCATGCATTTTCCTTCAGGCTGGGATGAATCACTTCCTCCGTTGCTGTTCGCAGTGAGAGAAACTGTGCAGGAGTCCACAGGGTACAGATCGTCTGAGCTGATCTTTGGGCACAACGTACGAGGTCCTCTTCAAGTGCTCAAGGAAGGATGGATGGGAGAAGATGCCTGCATAACACTTAATAACCCTTCTTCAAGGTTGTAGGTGGCACGTCAATTGGCTAAAGCTAACTTGAAAACAGCTCAAAACACTATAAAACAGAGGTATGACAGAAACTCAGAGTTTTGCTCCTTCAATCCAGGAGACAAGCTGCTGGAGCAGGAATCTATACCTGGTCACACCTTAAAAAGCTAGATTTATGGGGCCTATGCAGATTGTAAGTAAACTATCCGATGTAAATTTTGTGGTACCTCCCCTTGATAAGTCCTAAAGGAGTAAAACATACCATATATACAGAGAAAGATCGCAGTCAGCAGGACTCGATACTGCTTACTTAGGTGGGCAGATTCCCAGGCAGCGCTCTAGTCTACTCGGCCATCACAAATGCCACATAAGCTGGGCAGCCTGGTTCACAAATCATGTTTCTTTCCCAGCCCGGGCACGTCAGTGAGCCTCAAGCATGGATTCAAGTTATTTCAATCTCCTCCTGTATGTTCTGACCTCTCAAGCTACTTTTATATCAATGCACCAGAGGACTCTGTCCTCCGGTAAATTTCTGGAAACCAGAATAGGCCAACATAAATGCTCAGTCATGACAGGGCAGGAGTTGAATGCTATCTTTAACCATGTTAGTTCATGTAATCACCCACCGGAATGGCATGCTGCCCAGATTATAGTACCCAACAGTTCTGTCATGGAAAGAAACTTGAGTCTTCTCTCTTGAAACATGAAAGAAATACAGTATATAACTCAAACTATTGGTTATACAAGCTCGGTAGCTATTTAGTAGAGTCTGTTGTACACAATCTTAAACAACATTCCTATAAAAAATCACAGGATTGCTCATTATGCCAGGTGGGTTGGTGGATTGGTGACACCTGACCAATGTCTACGCACCAAAACTTCATAACACGTCAGTAGTGAATGGTTTTATAACGCATTTAGCTGCTACTGTACCATACAGCGATCACTCGATGGCCGGGTGGTCTAGAGCGCTGCCTGGGGATCTGTCCGCCCCAGAAAGCAGTATCGAGCCCTGCTGAAAACCCATGACACTCTAACCCGCAGGATCACACAATCCTACAAGAACGAGGCACCCAGCCAAGCTAGGTGTGTTACCCTTGGTCCGAGGACATACGGTGGTGTGGGTAGTGTGGGTTTTCTCTCACCATGAGGCGGGCCAAATCAGCGTGGGTTCGAATCCTTGGCTAGTCGCAGTGCTGTTAGTGATATATATATATATATATATATATATATATATATATATAGGTCTTTGTGGCATTTATGGATTTGGAAAAGGCGTATGACAGGGTGGATAGGGGGGCAATGTGGCAGATGTTGCAAGTGTATGGTGTAGGAGGTAGGTTACTGAAAGCAGTGAAGAGTTTTTACGAGGATAGTGAGGCTCAAGTTAGAGTATGTAGGAAAGAGGGAAATTTTTTCCCAGTAAAAGTAGGCCTTAGACAAGGATGTGTGATGTCACCGTGGTTGTTTAATATATTTATAGATGGGGTTGTAAGAGAAGTAAATGCGAGGGTCTTGGCAAGAGGCGTGGAGTTAAAAGATAAAGAATCACACACAAAGTGGGAGTTGTCACAGCTGCTCTTTGCTGATGACACTGTGCTCTTGGGAGATTCTGAAGAGAAGTTGCAGAGATTGGTGGATGAATTTGGTAGGGTGTGCAAAAGAAGAAAATTAAAGGTGAATACAGGAAAGAGTAAGGTTATGAGGATAACAAAAAGATTAGGTGATGAAAGATTGAATATCAGATTGGAGGGAGAGAGTATGGAGGAGGTGAACGTATTCAGATATTTGGGAGTGGACGTGTCAGCGGATGGGTCTATGAAAGATGAGGTGAATCATAGAATTGATGAGGGAAAAAGAGTGAGTGGTGCACTTAGGAGTCTGTGGAGACAAAGAACTTTGTCCTTGGAGGCAAAGAGGGGAATGTATGAGAGTATAGTTTTACCAACGCTCTTATATGGGTGTGAAGCGTGGGTGATGAATGTTGCAGCGAGGAGAAGGCTGGAGGCAGTGGAGATGTCATGTCTGAGGGCAATGTGTGGTGTGAATATAATGCAGAGAATTCGTAGTTTGGAAGTTAGGAGGAGGTGCGGGATTACCAAAACTGTTGTCCAGAGGGCTGAGGAAGGGTTGTTGAGGTGGTTCGGACATGTAGAGAGAATGGAGCGAAACAGAATGACTTCAAGAGTGTATCAGTCTGTAGTGGAAGGAAGGCGGGGTAGGGGTCGGCCTAGGAAGGGTTGGAGGGAGGGGGTAAAGGAGGTTTTGTGTGCGAGGGGCTTGGACTTCCAGCAGGCATGCTTGAGCGTGTTTGATAGGAGTGAATGGAGACAAATGGTTTTTAATACTTGACGTGCTGTTGGAGTGTGAGCAAAGTAACATTTATGAAGGGATTCAGGGAAACCGGCAGGCCGGACTTGAGTCCTGGAGATGGGAAGTACAGTGCCTGCACTCTGAAGGAGGGGTGTTAATGTTGCAGTTTAAAAACTGTAGTGTAAAGCACCCTTCTGGCAAGACAGTGATGGAGTGAATGATGGTGAAAGTTTTTCTTTTTCGGGCCACCCTGCCTTGGTGGGAATCGGCCGGTGTGATAATAAAAAAAATAAAAAAATATATATATATATATATATATATATATATATATATATATTCTCGCTTCCTTTTACCTATCTACTTTGCCCTATCTTCCCTACCTCCTCTTCTTCCTCCTCTTCCTCGTCATTCCCCTGGTCAATAAGAGTCAGGGATCACCTAGCAGGTGAGGTGGGCGTCTCAGGTGCTGCTGGTCAGGTGATGTCTTGGTCACAGGTGAGTTATTGATTTACCCTCAGGTGAGAGCAACTTCCCCCTTCCCATCTTAGGGGGGAGGGGAAGACTGAGAGCAGCTTAGAGGAAAAGAAAGATAGATAGATAGATAGATAGATAGATAGATAGAGAGAGAGAGAGAGAGAGAGAGAGAGAGAGAGAGAGAGAGAGAGAGAGAGAGAGAGAGAGAGAGAGAGACAGTCTATATTTCCCCTCTTGTTTGTCTATTCTTCTATATTTTCTTCTTTGCTTCTTCTTCAAATTATTCTTCGTGCGCTAAATCCGTAGGGGTCATACTGCTCCTGGAGCAATGGGTGGTAAAATGTTCGATTCGAGGAATGGAAGAGTAGCTACAACTCCTTGAATCAAGAGCCCTTTGCCAGCATCAAGGCATCCCTTCGACGTGCTAAGAATCTTCCAGGTCCATCTTCCTGGTATTCTTGCTCTTCCTTCCAGTCTTAGTATCTGAATCTTCCAGGTTTTAATTCTTCCTTACAGTATTTGTGTCTGAATCTTCCAGGTCCATCTTCCTGGTATTCTTGCTCTTCCTTCCAGTCTTAGTATCTGAATCTTCCAGGTTTTAATTCTTCCTTACAGTATTTGTGTCTGAATCTTCCAGGTCCATCTTCCTGGCATTCTTGCTCTTCCTTCCAGTATTTAAAATTGATTCTTCCAGGCACATCTTCCAGGTTTTATTGACTCTTCCTTCAAGAGTTTTTTTCACATTTGTCTAGTTTACTAAATTCTTTCGTAAATCCTTACAGGCTTCAATTTCCGGCGACCCACCCACCCCTGGGCAACCCACTCACCCAGGGGTCACCTACCCCTGGGCCACCTACTCTCCCCTGAGCCACCCACCCCTGGGCCACCTACTCTCACCTGGGCCACCCACCCCTGGGGCACCCACCCTCCCGAGGGCCACCCACCCCAGGGACACCCACCCACCCTCCCTTGGGCCACCCACCCCTGGGCCACCTTCCCCTGGGCCAGTTTTATTTCAAATTCTTTGCACTTCTTGAACTTTTTTAAATCAAGTTCCAGATCTTTTTAAAACTTACCCAGCAGTTTCCAGGTGCCTTAACCTACAATTTGACCTTAGTCTGACCCCAGCCTGACCCCAGCCTGACCTCAGCCTGACCCCAGCCTGACCCCAGCCTGACCCCAGCCTGACCTCAGCCTGACCCCAGTCTGACCTCAGCCTGACCTCAGCCTGACCTCAGCCTGACCCCAGCCTGACCCCAGCCTGACCTCAGCCTGACCCCAGCCTGACCTCAGCCTGACCCCCAGCCTGACCCCAGCCTGACCTCAGCCTGACCCCAGCCTGACCCCAGCCTGACCCCAGCCTGACCTCAGCCTGACCTCAGCCTGACCTCAGCCTGACCTCAGCCTGACCCCAGTCTGACCTCAGCCTGACCTCAGCCTGACCTCAGCCTGACCCCAGCCTGACCCCAGCCTGACCCCAGCCTGACCTCAGCCTGACCCCAGCCTGACCTCAGCCTGACCCCCAGCCTGACCCCAGCCTGACCTCAGCCTGACCCCAGCCTGACCCCAGCCTGACTCCAGCCTGACCTCAGCCTGACCTCAGCCTGACCTCAGCCTGACCTCAGCCTGACCCCAGCCTGACCCCAGCCTGACCCCAGCCTGACCTCAGCCTGACCCCAGCCTGACCCCAGCCTGACCCCAGCCTGACCTCAGCCTGACCCCAGTCTGACCTCAGCCTGACCTCAGCCTGACCTCAGCCTGACCCCAGCCTGACCCCAGCCTGACCCCAGCCTGACCTCAACCTGACCCCAGCCTGACCTCAGCCTGACCCCCAGCCTGACCCCAGCCTGACCTCAGCCTGACCCCAGCCTGACCCCAGCCTGACACCACCATGAATCCAACGTGACCTCGACTCAAACATAGCCCCATCCTGACCCCTCAAACCTATCTCTAAAACTAACCCCATCCTGACCCCTCAAACCTATCTCTAAAACTAACCCCAACCTGACCCTTCCCCCCCCCGCCGCCTTCCCCAATCTTCCCCCCAACAGGTTCCACTAACTCCCACAGTGGTTCACCCTCCCCCCCCACACCCACACACACGACCCGCAAGCTCGCATCAACAAGCGTCTCCAACCCCACACCAAGCCTTCTGAAAGGCAATCCAGTCCTCCACTAACATACCTTTAGAATTCCCTCCTCGCTGCAAGAGCATTCGATCCTTTACGAAATTCTCAATTCTCTTGTTATTTCAGATAAGAACCTCTCTATATACGCTCAAACAGAACAAGCAGACAGAACCATTCCAGGTTCAGTAACAAAACTTACAAATGTGTTTAAACTTATGTACACTTTCCTCAGGCACTTTAAAATATCTCCCACTGACTGTACACTTTCTTGTGCACTTATCTCTAAAAGAAGTGAACTTCTTATCTGGTTATTTATATAATCAAGATAACAAGTTTAACACACCCTCTCCCACTCACCCACACCCTCTCCCACTCACCCACACCATGTCCCACTCACCCACACCCTCTTCCACTCACCCACACCCTCTCCCACTCACCCACACCCTCTCCCACTCACCCACACCCTCTCCCACTCACCCACACCCTGTCCCACTCACCCTCACCCTGTCCCACTCACCCACACCCTCTTCCACTCACCCACACCCTCTCCCACTCACCCACACCCTCTCCCACTCACCCACACCCTCTCCCACTCACCCACACCCTCTCCCACTCACCCACACCCTCTCCCACTCACCCACACCCTCTCCCACTCACCCACACCCTCTCCCACTCACCCACACCCTGTCCCACTCACCCACACCCTCTCCCACTCACCCACACCCTCTTCCACTCACCCACACCCTCTCCCACTCACGCACACCCTGTCCCACTCACCCACACTCTGTCCCACTCACCCACACCATGTCACACTCACCCACACCCTCTCCCACTCACGCACACCCTGTCCCACTCACCCACACTCTGTCCCACTCACCCACACCCTGTCCCACTCCCACGCACCCTGTCCCACTCACACACACCCTGTCCCACTCATCCACGCCCTGTCCCACTCACCCACACCCTGTCCCACTCACCCACGCCCTCTCCCAATCCCACACACCCTGTCCCACTCACACACACCCTGTCCCACTCACCCACACCCTGTCCCACTCACCCACACCCTGTCCCATTCACCCACACCCTGTCCCACTCACCCTCACCCTGTCCCACTCACCCACACCCTGTCCCACTCACACACACCCTGTCCCACTCACCCACACCCTGTCCCACTCACCCACACCCTGTCCCACTCACACACACCCTCTCCCACTCACCCACACCCTCTCCCACTTACCCACTCCCTATCCCTCTCACACACACCCTTTCCCACTCACCCACACCCTGTCCCACTCACCCACACCCTGTCCCACTCACCCACACCATGTCCCACTCACCCACACCCTCTTCCACTCACCCACACCCTCTCCAACTCACCCACACCCTCTCTCACTCACCCACACCCTCTTCCACTCACCCACACCCTCTCCCACTCACCCACACCCTGTCCCACTCCCACGCACCCTGTCCCACTCACACACACCCTGTCCCACTCACCCACGCCCTGTCCCACTCACCCACACCCTGTCCCACTCACCCACGCCCTCTCCCACTCCCACACACCCTGTCCCACTCGCACACACCCTGTCCCACTCACCCACACCCTGTCCCACTCACCCACACCCTGTCCCACTCACCCACACCCTGTCCCACTCACCCTCACCCTGTCCCACTCACCCACACCCTGTCCCACTCACCCACACCCTGTCCCACTCACCCACACCCTGTCCCACTCACCCACACCCTGTCCCACTCACCCACACCCTCTCCCACTCACCCACACCCTCTCCCACTTACCCACTCCCTGTCCCTCTCACACACACCCTTTCCCACTCACCCACACCCTGTCCCACTCACCCACACCCTCTCCCACTCACCCACACCCTCTCCCACTCACCCACACCCTGTCCCACTCACCCTCACCCTGTCCCACTCACCCACACCCTCTTCCACTCACCCACACCCTCTCCCACTCACCCACACCCTCTCCCACTCACCCACACCCTGTCCCACTCACCCTCACCCTGTCCCACTCACCCACACCCTCTTCCACTCACCCACACCCTGTCCCACTCCCACACACCCTGTCCCACTCACACACACCCTGTCCCACTCACCCACGTCCTGTCCCACTCAGCCAGACCCTGTCCCACTCACCCACGCCCTGTCCCACTCCCACACACCCTGTCCCACTCACACACACCCTGTCCCACTCACCCACACCCTGTCCCACTCACCCACACCCTGTCCCACTCACCCACACCCTGTCCCACTCACCCTCACCCTGTCCCACTCACCCACACCCTGTCCCACTCACCCTCACCCTGTTCCACTCACCCACACCCTCTCCCACTCACCCACACCCTGTCCCACTTACACACACCCTCTCCCACTCACCCACACCCTCTCCCACTTACCCACACCCTGTCCCTCTCACACACACCCTTTCCCACTCACCTACACTCTCTCCCACTCACCCACACCCTCTCCCACTCACACACACACCCTCTCCCACTCAAGTATGCATTCTCCCACTGACCCACACCTTCTCCCATTCACCCACATCCTCTCCCATTCACACACACTCTCTCACTCAAGTACACCCTATCCCACTCACCTACACCTTCTCCCTCTCATCCACGCCCTCTCCCACTTACCCACACACTCTCCATCTCAACCACACCCTCTTCGTCTCAACCACACCCTCTCCCAATCACACACATCTTTGTCGTAGGGGTTCGATAATGGAGTTGGAGTAATAACACACACACAGGATGTCTTGGTAGTATATATTAAGATACAGGGAATGACAGAGTCTGACCTGTCCTCAATATTTCCCGCTTTGAACTGAGGTGACCCAGCGCCCAGAGGCACAGCATTCAGTAAGATGGTGACATCACAAGCAGTGACTAACTAACGGTTTGTAATGGTTACTAGGTATGAGGCACAGTACTGACACATACTAACTCTTTTGATAACTTATACTACTTATAGCTCAGCGACGCTAACGTATGGCATCCTAACATACAGGTAATACAAACTAGAGGCTACGGGTGTACAGCTCTGACTGATTCTGTACAGTGTTAAGGTACACAACAGTTGAACATTATAACTATACAT
>NC_091304.1:2792222-2809722 GCF_038502225.1 Cherax quadricarinatus | reverse complement strand
TGGTGATAGTGGTGATGGTGGTAGTAGTAATGGTGATAATGTTGGTAGTGATGGTGGTAGATAAAAAGTTAGACACATGTGCAGCATATGGGCATCTTTATTGTAGACGTTTCGCCATCCAGTGGCTTTGCCTCAGCGTTCTTATGTAGTTCCTGTGTTCCAGTTATGTCCTGGAATTTGTTATTAAATCCACTGGATGACGTAACATCTATTATAGAGATACCCAGATGCTGCAGACGTGTCTAACTTTTTATCTTGTCGGTATTGTATAGCATTCGTGTACATGGTGGTAGTAGTGATAGTGATGGTAGTAATGGTGGTAGTAGTGATTGTTGTAGTACTGATCGTAGTAATGATGGTGGTAGTGACGGTGGTAGTGATGGTAGTAGTGATGGTGGCAATGACAGTGGTAGTGATGGTGGTAGGGAGAGCAGTAGTGATGATGGTAATAGTGATGGTGGTAGTAGTGATGATGGTAGTGATGATGGTAGTAGTAGTGATTGCGGTAGTAGTGATGGTAGTAGTGATGGTGGTGATGGTAGTAGTAATGGTTGTAGTGACGGTGGTAGTGATGGTAGTAGTGATGGTGGTAGCAGTGATGGTGGTAGGGGAGTGGTTGTTGCAGGACCTGCAGCTGACGTTTCAGTAATCAGGCTAATGTAGAAGTGTCAATACCAGACGAGGGGAAGGGGAGGGGAAATGTTAGGAGGAGGGAGGGGGGGGAAGAGGTTGAAGAGACCAAGACAATAGAGGAGCCAGCACCACCACCCACTGGTCCACCGTGAGCTGGAAGCCTCCTCCTCCTTCCCCCAGCCAGTGAGTGACGCTGGAAGGATGAAGAGCCAAAAGTCTGTGGATGGAACGTCCGCCAAAGCTTGTTACACACACAAAAAAAAAATCAAACATAATTCTTGTACATGTAGCCTCAAAGAGCACTGGGAGGCACGCGAATGCTCCTTGTCAATAATATCGGCTCTTAAAACTGTTAGGGGGAGGGCAGAGGGGGAGGGGGAGGGGAAGGGGAAGGGAAGGGAGTTAAGGGGAAGTGGGGTGATCCAGGGTAAGCAATGGAAAGTTAGATAGCAGTTCCAGGATTGAGACTCGTCTTCCAGAGATCGTAAAATTTATCGCTGTAAGGTTTATTTGAGGTGAGGATGAAAACGTATGTCAGAAGTCAACATTGACTCGCAGGTGTTGATGGGGAGGGGGGAGAAGAAGCGCTAAACTCGAAGGAGTTATATAGAACGCCTTTATGTCAGAAGTGGTAAACAAAGTGTGGAAAGGTTTTGAATATAGCCAGGAACATTATAATACTTCGCCCAGTGCCTCACCCAGCTATGTTAGAGGCTTCTTCACCCAGCTATGTTAGAAACTACATCACCCAGCTATGTTAGATGCTGCTTCACCCAGCTGTTAGACGCTACTTCACCCAGCTATGTTAGACGCCACTTCTAAGTAACGTTTAAAATCTGGAGCTTTGACGATGAAGAGATTTAGATGCGGTGGAGAGAAGGAAGGTGCTTCCACAAGGTGTAATCGGACAACCGCTGAGAGGAGAGTCCTGGAAATCGATATTCCTCTATTCCCAGCCCTGTTACTGAAAGATTCTGATCTGATATCAACTGCTGGAAAAAAAAATTCGAATCGCAGAAGCTACCTAAGGAATAATAAAAAAAAAAACTGCCAGAGGTACATAAACTAAGTAAATTTTAATTACAAACCTAGCTCCGGGCTCCCATTTAACCTAGTGTATATATATATATACGTATGTCGTGCCGAATAGGTAAAACTTGCGATTTTAGCTTAAACAGCAATGCTCTTCTTGCCGAAAAAGGCAAGCGAAAATTTGTGTATACAATAATTTCGCAAAAATCATTCTGAACCTAACGAAAAAATGTGTTTCATTGTGGTTATTAATTATTAAATTATTGTAAACTTATCTAAAATATACTTAGTTGAATTAGGTTAAATTAAATTGCGCTTGTTATAGTGAGGTTAGGTAAGTTTTCTAAGGTTCTTCTGGTACAAAATTATTAATTTTTACACTAACATAAATTAAAAAAAAAATTATTTTTAAATGTAAGAGAAAATTTTAGAAAGGACTTAATTTTAAATGAGTTCTTGCTAACTGACAATTTTAACTATTCGGCAAGACATTATATATATATATATATATATATATATATATATATATATATATATATATATATATATATATATATATATATATGGAAGGAGGAAAGAGAATATGAATGTGTAAATTCAAGAATTATGTGGATTAAAGTAAAGGTTGGATGCGAGAAGTGGGTCATAATAAGCGTGTATGCACCTGGAGAAGAGAGGAATGCAGAGGAGAGAGAGAGATTTTGGGAGATGTTAAGTGAATGTATAGGAGCCTTTGAACCAAGTGAGAGAGTAATTGTGGTAGGGGACCTGAATGCTAAAGTAGGAGAAACTTTTAGAGAGGGTGTGGTAGGTAAGTTTGGGGTGCCAGGTGTAAATGATAATGGGAGCCCTTTGATTGAACTTTGTATAGAAAGGGGTTTAGTTATAGGTAATACATATTTTAAGAAAAAGAGGATAAATAAGTATACAAGATATGATGTAGGGCGAAATGACAGTAGTTTGTTGGATTATGTATTGGTAGATAAAAGACTGTTGAGTAGACTTCAGGATGTACATGTTTATAGAGGGGCCACAGATATATCAGATCACTTTCTAGTTGTAGCTACACTGAGAGTAAAAGGTAGATGGGATACAAGGAGAATAGAAGCATCAGGGAAGAGAGAGGTGAAGGTTTATAAACTAAAAGAGGAGGCAGTTAGGGTAAGATATAAACAGCTATTGGAGGATAGATGGGCTAATGAGAGCATAGGCAATGGGATCGAAGAGGTATGGGGTAGGTTTAAAAATGTAGTGTTAGAGTGTTCAGCAGAAGTTTGTGGTTACAGGAAAGTGGGTGCGGGAGGGAAGAGGAGCGATTGGTGGAATGATGATGTGAAGAGAGTAGTAAGGGAGAAAAAGTTAGCATATGAGAAGTTTTTACAAAGTAGAAGTGATGCAAGGAGGGAAGAGTATATGGAGAAAAAGAGAGAGGTTAAGAGAGCGGTGAAGCAATGTAAAAAGAGAGCAAATGAGAGAGTGGGTGAGATGTTATCAACAAATTTTGTTGAAAATAAGAAAAAGTTTTGGAGTGAGATTAACAAGTTAAGAAAGCCTAGAAAACAAATGGATTTGTCAGTTAAAAATAGGAGAGGAGAGTTATTAAATGGAGAGTTAGAGGTATTGGGAAGATGGAGGGAATATTTTGAGGAATTGTTAAATGTTGATGAAGATAGGGAAGCTGTGATTTCGTGTATAGGGCAAGGAGGAACAACATCTTGTAGGAGTGAGGAAGAGCCAGTTGTGAGTGTGGGGGAAGTTCGTGAGGCAGTAGGTAAAATGAAAGGGGGTAAGGCAGCCGGGATTGATGGGATAAAGATAGAAATGTTAAAAGCAGGTGGGGATATAGTTTTGGAGTGGTTGGTGCAATTATTTAATAAATGTATGGAAGAGGGTAAGGTACCTAGGGATTGGCAGAGAGCATGCATAGTTCCTTTGTATAAAGGCAAAGGGGATAAAAGAAAGTGCAAAAATTATAGGGGGATAAGTCTGTTGAGTATACCTGGCAAAGTGTATGGTAGAGTTATTATTGAAAGAATTAAGAGTAAGACGGAGAATAGGATAGCAGATGAACAAGGAGGCTTTCGGAAAGGTAGGGGGGGTGTGGACCAGGTGTTTACAGTGAAACATATAAGTGAACAGTATTTAGATAAGGCTAAAGAGATCTTTGTGGCATTTATGGATTTGGAAAAGGCGTATGACAGGGTGGATAGGGGGGCAATGTGGCAGATGTTGCAGGTGCATGGTGTAGGAGGTAGGTTACTGAAAGCAGTGAAGAGTTTTTACGAGGATAGTGAGGCTCAAGTTAGAGTGTGTAGGAAAGAGGGAAATTATTTCCCAGTAAAAGTGGGCCTTAGACAGGAATGTGTGATGTCACCGTGGTTGTTTAATATATTTATAGATGGGGTTGTAAGAGAAGTGAATGCGAGGGTCTTGGCAAGAGGAGTGAAGTTAAAAGATAAAGAATCACACATAAAGTGGGAGTTGTCACAGTTGCTCTTTGCTGATGACACTGTGCTCTTGGGAGATTCTGAAGAGAAGTTGCAGAGATTGGTGGATGAATTTGGTAGGGTGTGCAAAAGAAGAAAATTGAAAGTGAATACAGGAAAGAGTAAGGTTATGAGGATAACAAAAAGATTAGGTGATGAAAGATTGGATATCAGATTGGAGGGAGAGAGTATGGAGGAGGTGAATGTATTCAGATATTTGGGAGTGGACGTGTCAGCGGATGGGTCTATGAAAGATGAGGTGAATCATAGAATTGATGAGGGGAAAAGGGTGAGTGGTGCACTTAGGAGTCTGTGGAGACAAAGAACTTTGTCCTTGGAGGCAAAGAGGGGAATGTATGAGAGTATAGTTTTACCAACGCTCCTATATGGGTGTGAAGCATGGGTGATGAATGTTGCAGCGAGGAGAAGGCTGGAGGCAGTGGAGATGTCATGTCTGAGAGCAATGTGTGGTGTGAATATAATGCAGAGAATTCGCAGTTTGGAAGTTAGGAGGAGGTGCGGGATTACCAAAACTGTTGTCCAGAGGGCTGAGGAAGGGTTGTTAAGGTGGTTCGGACATGTGGGGAGAATGGAGCGAAACAGAATAACTTCAAGAGTGTATCAGTCTGTAGTGGAAGGAAGGCGGGGTAGGGGTCGGCCTAGGAAAGGTTGGAGGGAGGGGGTAAAGGAGGTTTTGTGTGCGAGGGGCTTGGACTTCCAGCAGGCATGCGTGAGCGTGTTTGATAGGAGTGAATGGAGACAAATGGTTTTTAATACTTGACGTGCTGTTGGAGTGTGAGCAAAGTAACATTTATGAAGGGGTTCAGGGAAACCGGCAGGCCGGACTTGAGTCCTGGAGATGGGAAGTACAGTGCCTGCACTCTGAAGGAGGGGTGTTAATGTTGCAGTTTAAAAACTGTAGTGTAAAGCACCCTTCTGGCAAGACAGTGATGGAGTGAATGATGGTGAAAGTTTTTCTTTTTCGGGCCACTCTGCCTTGGTGGGAGTCGGCCAGTGTGATAATAAAAAAATATATATATATATACATGTATATATATATAATGGTTCCTTTTACCTTTTGTAGCAGCAAGACTAATTGTGGGGAGATGTGAGAGACGTGTGCACGAAGCTGTGATGGTGGAGCGAGAAGAGTCTTCACCACTCTTTGTTGCTCTTCCTGGGGCAGCCCAGACTCAAGAGCTGTGGCAACAAGACTTGTGGCAGGAAGAGTTGTGGCAGCAAGAGCTGTGGCTGCTGCTGGAAGAGTTGCTACTGGAAGAGCTGCTACTGCTAGAAGAGTTGCTACCAGAAGAATTGCTGCTGGAAGAGTTGCTGCTGGAAGAATTGCTGCTGGAAGAGCTGCTGCTGGAAGAGCTGCTGTTGGAAGAGCTGCTGCTGGAAGACCTGCTGCTGTTGAAAGACCTGCTGCTGCTGGAAGACTTGCTGCCGCTAGAGGAGCTGCTGGTGGAAGACCTGCTACTGGAAGACCTGATGCTGGGAGACATACTGCTGGAAGATCTAATGATTGACGACCTGCTGCTGCTGGAAGACCTGCTGCTGCTGGAAGACCTGCTGCTGCTGGAAGGCCTGCTGCTGCTGGAAGACCTGCTGCTGCTGGAAGACCTGCTGCTGCTGGAAGACCTGCTGCTGCTGGAAGACCTGCTGCTGTTGGGAGACCTGCAGCTGCTGGAAGACATGCTGCTGGAAAACCTGCTGCTGCTGGAAGACCTGCTGCTGGAAGACCTGCTGCTGCTGGAAGACCTGCTGCTGTTGGGAGACCTGCTGCTGCTGGAAGACCTGCTGCTGCTAAGAGACCTGCTGCTGCTGGAAGACGTGCTGCTGCTGGAAGGCCTGCTGCTGCTGGGAGACCTGCTGCTGCTGGAAGAGCTGCTGCTGCTGGAAGATCTGCTGCTGCTGGAAGACCTGCTGCTGGGAGGCCTGCTGCTGCTGGAAGACCTGCTGCTGCTGGAAGACCTGCTGCTGCTGGAAGACCTGCTGCTGCTGGAAGACCTGCTGCTGCTGGAAGACGTGCTGCTGCTGGAAGACCTGCTGCTGCTGGGAGGCCTGCTGCTGCTGGAAGGCCTGCTGCTGCTGGGAGGCCTGCTGCTGCTGGAAGGCCTGCTACTGCTGGAAGACCTTTGAAATCACAAATTACGGGATTCCGGTGTTTTCTAACGATGGTTCCTTTTACCTTTTGTAGCAGCAAGACTAATTGTGGGGAGATGTGAGAGACGTGTGCACTAAGCTGTGATGGTGGAGCGAGAAGAGTCTTCACCACTCTTTGTTGCTCTTCCTGGGGCAGCCCAGACTCAAGAGCTGTGGCAACAAGACTTGTGGCAGGAAGAGTTGTGGCAGCAAGAGCTGTGGCTGCTGCTGGAAGAGTTGCTACTGGAAGAGCTGCTACTGCTAGAAGAGTTGCTACCTTGAAGAATTGCTGCTGGAAGAGTTGCTGCTGGAAGAATTGCTGCTGGAAGAGCTGCTGCTGGAAGAGCTGCTGTTGGAAGAGCTGCTGCTGGAAGACCTGCTGCTGTTGAAAGACCTGCTGCTGCTGGAAGACTTGCTGCCGCTAGAGGAGCTGCTGGTGGAAGACCTGCTACTGGAAGACCTGATGCTGGAAGCCTTGCTGCCGCTAGAGGAGCTGCTGCTGGAAGACCTGCTACTGGGATACCTGATGCTGGGAGACATACTGCTGGAAGATCTACTGATTGACGACCTGCTGCTGCTGGAAGACCTGCTGCTGCTGGAAGACCTGCTGCTGTTAGGAGACCTGCAGCTGCTGGAAGACCTGCTGCTGGAAGACCTGCTGCTGCTGGAAGACCTGCTGCTGGAAGACCTGCTGCTGCTGGAAGACCTGCTGCTGTTGGAAGACCTGCTGCTGCTGGAAGACCTGCTGCTGCTGGGAGACCTGCTGCTGCTGGAAGACCTCCTGCTGCTGGAAGACCTGCTGCTGCTGGAAGACCTGCTGCTGTTGGGAGACCTGCTGCTGCTGGAAGACCTGCTGCTGCTGGAAGACCTGCTGCTGCTGGGAGTCCTGCTGCTGCTGGAAGACCTGCTGCTGCTGGAAGACCTGCTGCTGCTGGAAGACCTGCTGCTGCTGGAAGGCCTGCTGCTGCTGGAAGACCTGCTGCTGCTGGAAGACCTGCTGCTGCTGGAAGACCTGCTGCTGCTGGAAGACCTGCTGCTGTTGGGAGACCTGCAGCTGCTGGAAGACCTGCTGCTGGAAGACCTGCAGCTGCTGGAAGACCTGCAGCTGCTGGAAGACCTGCTGCTGGAAGACCTGCTGCTGCTGGAAGACCTGCTGCCGTTGGGAGACCTGCTGCTGCTGGAAGACCTGCTGCTGCTGGAAGGCCTGCTGCTGCTGGGAGACCTGCTGCTGCTGGAAGACCTGCTGCTGCTGGAGGATCTGCTGCTGCTGGAAGACCTGCTGCTGCTGGGAGGCCTGCTGCTGCTGGAAGACCTGCTGCTGCTGGAAGACCTGCTGCTGCTGGAAGACCTGCTGCTGCTGGAAGACCTGCTGCTGCTGGAAGACCTGCTGCTGCTGGGAGGCCTGCTGCTGCTGGAAGGCTTGCTGCTGCTGGGAGGCCTGCTGCTGCTGGAAGGCCTGCTGCTGCTGGAAGACCTTTGAAATCACAAATTACGGGATTCCGGTGTTTTCTAACGATGGTTCCTTTTACCTTTTGTAGCAGCAAGACTAATTGTGGGGAGATGTGAGAGACGTGTGCACTAAGCTGTGATGGTGGAGCGAGAAGAGTCTTCACCACTCTTTGTTGCTCTTCCTGGGGCAGCCCAGACTCAAGAGCTGTGGCAACAAGACTTGTGGCAGGAAGAGTTGTGGCAGCAAGAGCTGTGGCTGCTGCTGGAAGAGTTGCTACTGGAAGAGCTGCTACTGCTAGAAGAGTTGCTACCTTGAAGAATTGCTGCTGGAAGAGTTGCTGCTGGAAGAATTGCTGCTGGAAGAGCTGCTGCTGGAAGAGCTGCTGTTGGAAGAGCTGCTGCTGGAAGACCTGCTGCTGTTGAAAGACCTGCTGCTGCTGGAAGACTTGCTGCCGCTAGAGGAGCTGCTGGTGGAAGACCTGCTACTGGAAGACCTGATGCTGGAAGCCTTGCTGCCACTAGAGGAGCTGCTGCTGGAATACCTGCTACTGGGATACCTGATGCTGGGAGACATACTGCTGGAAGATCTACTGATTGACGACCTGCTGCTGCTGGAAGACCTGCTGCTGCTGGAAGACCTGCTGCTGTTAGGAGACCTGCAGCTGCTGGAAGACCTGCTGCTGGAAGACCTGCTGCTGCTGGAAGACCTACTGCTGGAAGACCTGCTGCTGCTGGAAGACCTGCTGCTGTTGGAAGACCTGCTGCTGCTGGAAGACCTGCTGCTGCTGGGAGACCTGCTGCTGCTGGAAGACCTCCTGCTGCTGGAAGACCTGCTGCTGCTGGAAGACCTGCTGCTGTTGGGAGACCTGCTGCTGCTGGAAGACCTGCTGCTGCTGGAAGACCTGCTGCTGCTGGGATTCCTGCTGCTGCTGGAAGACCTGCTGCTGCTGGAAGACCTGCTGCTGCTGGAAGACCTGCTGCTGCTGGAAGGCCTGCTGCTGCTGGAAGACCTGCTGCTGCTGGAAGACCTGCTGCTGCTGGAAGACCTGCTGCTGCTGGAAGACCTGCTGCTGTTGGGAGACCTGCAGCTGCTGGAAGACCTGCTGCTGGAAGACCTACAGCTGCTGGAAGACCTGCTGCTGCTGGAAGACCTGCTGCTGGAAGACCTGCTGCTGCTGGAAGACCTGCTGCTGTTGGGAGACATGCTGCTGCTGGAAGACCTGCTGCTGCTGGAAGGCCTGCTGCTGCTGGGAGACCTGCTGCTGCTGGAAGACCTGCTGCTGCTGGAAGATCTGCTGCTGCTGGAAGACCTGCTGCTGCTGGGAGGCCTGCTGCTGCTGGAAGACCTGCTGCTGCTGGAAGACCTGCTGCTGCTGGAAGACCTGCTGCTGCTGGAAGACCTGCTGCTGCTGGAAGACCTGCTGCTGCTGGGAGGCCTGCTGCTGCTGGAAGGCTTGCTGCTGCTGGGAGGCCTGCTGCTGCTGGAAGGACTGCTGCTGCTGGAAGACCTTTGAAATCACAAATTACGGGATTCCGGTGTTTTCTAAGGATGGTTCCTTTTACCTTTTGTAGCAGCAAGACTAATTGTGGGGAGATGTGAGAGACGTGTGCACGAAGCTGTGATGGTGGAGCGAGAAGAGTCTTCACCACTCTTTGTTGCTCTTCCTGGGGCAACCCAGACTCAAGAGCTGTGGCAACAAGTCTTGTGGCAGGAAGAGTTGTGGCAGCAAGAGCTGTGGCTGCTGCTGGAAGAGTTGCTACTGGAAGAGCTGCTACTGCTAGAAGAGTTGCTACCAGAAGAATTGCTGCTGGAAGAGTTGCTGCTGGAAGAATTGCTGCTGGAAGAGCTGCTGCTGGAAGAGCTGCTGTTGGAAGAGCTGCTGCTGGAAGACCTGCTGCTGTTGAAAGACCTGCTGCTGCTGGAAGACTTGCTGCCACTAGAGAAGCTGCTGGTGGAAGACCTGCTACTGGAAGACCTGATGTTGGAAGCCTTGCTGCCGCTAGAGGAGCTGCTGCTGGAAGACCTGCTACTGGGATACCTGATGCTGGGAGACATACTGCTGGAAGATCTGCTACTGGGATACCTGATGCTGGGAGACATACTGCTGGAAGATCTACTGATTGACGACCTGCTTCTGCTGGAAGACCTGCTGCTGCTGAAAGACCTGCTGCTGCTGGAAGACCTGCTGCTGTTAGGAGACCTGCAGCTGCTGGAAGACCTGCTGCTGGAAGACCTGCTGCTGCTGGAAGACCTGCCGCTGGAAGACCTGCTGCTGCTGGAAAACCTGCTGCTGTTGGAAGACCTGCTGCTGCTGGAAGACCTGCTGCTGCTGGAAGACCTGCTGCTGCTGGAAGACCTGCTGCTGCTGGGAGACCTGCTGCTGCTGGAAGACCTGCTGCTGCTGGAAGACCTGCTGCTGCTGGAAAACCTGCTGCTGTTGGGAGACCTGCTGCTGCTGGAAGACCTGCTGCTGCTGGAAGACCTGCTGCTGCTGGGAGTCCTGCTGCTGCTGGAAGACCTGCTGCTGCTGGAAGACCTGCTGCTGCTGGAAGACCTGCTGCTGCTGGAAGGCCTGCTGCTGCTGGAAGACCTGCTGCTGCTGGAAGACCTGCTGCTGCTGGAAGACCTGCTGCTGCTGGAAAACCTGCTGCTGTTGGGAGACCTGCTGCTGCTGGAAGACCTGCTGCTGCTGGGAGTCCTGCTGCTGCTGCAAGACCTGCTGCTGCTGGAAGACCTGCTGCTGCTGGAAGACCTGCTGCTGCTGGAAGGCCTGCTGCTGCTGGAAGACCTGCTGCTGCTGGAAGACCTGCTGCTTCTGGAAGGCCTGCTGCTGCTGGAAGACCTGCTGCTGCTGGAAGACCTGCTGCTGCTGGAAGACCTGCTGCTGCTGGAAGACCTGCTGCTGCTGGGAGGCCTGCTGCTGCTGGAAGGCCTGCTGCTGCTGGGAGGCCTGCTGCTGCTGGAAGGCCTGCTGCTGCTGGAAGACCTGCGGCTGCTGGAAGGCCTGCTGCTGCTGGAAGACCTGCTGCTGCTGGAAGGCCTGCTGCTGCTGGAAGATCTGCTGCTGCTGGAAGACCTGCTGCTGCTGGAAGACCTGCTGCTGCTGGAAGACCTGCTGCTGCTGGAAGGCCTGCTGCTGCTGGAAGACCTGCTGCTGCTGGAAGACCTGCTGCTGCTGGAAGACCTGCTGCTGCTGGAAGACCTGCTGCTGCTGGAAGACCTTCTGCTGCTGGAAGACCTTCTGCTGCTGGAAGACCTGCTGCTGTTGGAAGGCCTGCTGCTGCTGGAAGACCTGCTGCTGCTGGAAGACCTGCTGCTGCTGGAAGACCTGCTGCTGCTGGAAGGCCAGCTGCTGCTGGAAGACCTGCTGCTGCTGGAAGACCTGCTGCTGGAAGACCTGCTGCTGCTGGGAGGCCTGCTGCTGCTGGAAGACCTGCTGCTGCTGGAAGACCTGCTGCTGCTGGAAGACCTGCTGCTGCTGGAAGACCTGCTGCTGCTGGAAGACCTGCTGCTGCTGGAAGACCTGCTGCTGCTGGAAGACCTGCTGCTGCTGGAAGACCTGCTGCTGCTGGAAGACCTGCTGCTGCTGGAAGACCTGCTGCTGCTGGAAGACCTGCTGCTGCTGGAAGACCTGCTGCTGCTGGAAGACCTGCTGCTGCTGAAAGACCTGCTGCTGCTGGAAGACCTGCTGCTGCTGGAAGACCTGCTGCTGCTGGAAGACCTGCTGCTGCTGGAAGACCTGCTGCTGCTGGAAGACCTGCTGCTGCTGGAAGACCTGCTGCTGCTGGAAGACCTGCTGCTGCTGGAAGACCTGCTGCTGACATCAAAAACAATCACACGCAGACTCTTTCATATAAGAATAATTAAGTAATTCCACTGGATTATTTATAAAAAAAAGTAAATTGGTCTCGTATTCAACTTTATTTTCTAAGTATTTCCAGATCCTTTGAAAGTAAAATGACGCATCTTTATTTACAATAAAGAATCGGTACCAGGAGACAGTAACGTACCAGTGACGTAAGTAGGTTATCTTAGAGAGGACGTCAATACAGTCAACTTTATTAGCTATAACTAAGGGTTTTATTTACAATGAAAAATCCCTTCGCCCCCATTTAACCACCCGTCCCCTTTGATCTCTTTTTAAATCTGTGTTCCGGGGGAAGCAGGGGTCGTGGATTATTATTATTATTATTATTATTATTATTATTATTATTATTATTATTATTATTATTATTATTATTATTATTATTATTATTATTTTATTATTATTATTATTATTATTATTATTATTATTATTATTATTTTATTATTATTATTATTATTATTATTATTATTATTATTATTATTATTATTATTATTATTTTATTATTATTATTATTATTATTATTATTATTATTATTATTATTTTATTATTATTATTATTATTATTATTATTATTATTATTATTATTATTATTATTATTACTTTCCCCCTTCACCCCACCCCATCAGGCCCCTCCACATCCACTCCACCACATTCACCCCACCACATTCACCCACAATCAAAACTTTCTTGACCCACATAGTGATGAACCCGCACCCAACCCATGCACTACCTACTTCCCAACCCCATTATCCAAACCAACACTTCCAAAGACAACCCAGAACTCCACCCTTTAAATCCCAACAACCCTGAATCATCCTCAACCACTCACAACCAACCTTACCCACTCCCCTTCTTTCCCAATTAATTACCTACAATACACAGTTTAAACTGCAGGTATGGTACTCTCAAGAGGTAGGAAGCTATATCGGTAGAAGACTAACAGGTGGTCCCAGAAGCTATGGCTCGACCGCTCCCCTCCTGCTCAAGCACAGATGACTGTAAACACACGCCTGAACACACACATACACACATACACACACACAGACACACACACACACACACACACACACACACATACACACAACAAAATGCAAGGAGGCAGAGGAGAGGTTTGTTCCCAAGAGAAACAGAAATAATGGGAAGAACAGAACGAGTCCTTGGTTCACCCAAAGGTGCACGGCGGCAAAAACTAGGTGTACTAGAGAATGGAAAAGGTACAGAAGACAGAGAACTCAGGAAAATAAAGAAATCAGCCGAAGAGCCAGAAACGAATATGCACAGATAAGAAGGGAGGCTCAGAGACAATATGAAAATGACATAGCATCAAAAGTAAAGACTGACCCGAAGCTGTTGTACAGCCACATCAGGAGGAAAACAACAGTCAAGGACCACGTAATCAGACTGAGGAAGGGTGATGGGGAATTCACAAGAAACGACCGAGAGGTATGTCAGGAGCTCAACACAAGATTTAAAGAGGTATTTAGAGTGGAAACCAGTAGGACTCCAAGAAATCAGAACAGGGGGGCACACCAGCAAGTGCTGGATGAGGTACATATAACCAAGGAGGAGGTGAAGAAGCTGCTATGCGAACTTGACACCTCAAAGGCGGTGGGACCAGACAACATCTCTCCATGGGTCCTTAAAGAGGGAGCAGAGATATTGTGTGAGCCATTAACAAAGATCTTCAACACATCATTTGAAACTGGGCAACTCCCTGAGGTATGGAAAATGGCAAATGTAGTCCCAATTTTTAAAAAGGGAGACAGACATGAGGCACTAAACTACAGACCTGTATCACTAACGTGTATAGTATGCAAGGTCATGGAGAAGATCATCAGGAGGAGAGTGGTGGGGCACCTGGAAAGAAACAAGTGTATAATTGACAACCAGCACGGTTTCAGGGAAGGAAAATCCTGTGTCACAAACCTACTAGAGTTTTATGACAAGGTGACAGAAGTAAGACAAGAGAGAGAGGGGTGGATCGACTGCGTATTTTTGGACTGCAAGAAGGCCTTCGACACAGTTCCTCACAAGAGGTTACTGCAAAAGCTGAAGATTGAGACACTTATGCAGCATATGGGAATCTTTATTCAGGAAACGTTTCGCCACACAGTGGCTTCATCAGTCCAATACAAAGAGGAAGGCGTAAGGAGAGGAGGAGAATGAGGTAATCAGTCCCTCATTCTCATTCTCATTCTCATTCTCATTCTCATTCTCATTCTCCCCCTCTCCTTACGCCTTCCTCTTTGTATTGGACTGATGAAGCCACTGTGTGGCGAAACGTTTCCTGAATAAAGATTCCCATATGCTGCATAAGTGTCTCAATCTTCAACTTGTCGGTTTTTCAAACCATTCATCACAACTGCAAAAGCTAGAGGACCAGGCACACATAACAGGAAAGGCACTGCAATGGATCAGAGAATATCTGACAGGGAGGCAACAACGAGTCATGGTACGCGACGAGGTGTCAGAGTGGGCGCCTGTGACAAGCGGGGTTCCACAGGGGTCAGTCCTAGGACCTGTGCTGTTCTTGGTATACGTGAACGACATAACGGAAGGGATAGACTCAGAAGTGTCCTTGTTTGCAGATGATGTGAAGTTAATGAGAAGAATCAAATCGGACGAGGATCAGGCAGGACTACAAAGAGACCTGGACAGGCTACAAGCCTGGTCCAGCAACTGGCTCCTTGAATTTAACCCTGCCAAATGCAAAGTCATGAAGATTGGGGAAGGGCAAAGAAGACCGCAGACACAATATAGTTTAGATGGCCAAAGACTGCAAACCTCACTCAAGGAAAAACATCTGGGGGTGAGTATAACACCGAGCATATCTCCTGAGGCGCACATCAATCAGATAACTGCTGCAGCATACGGGCGCCTGGCAAACCTACGGATAGCGTTCCGATACCTCAGTAAGGATTCGTTTAAGATTCTGTATACCATCTACGTCAGGCCCATACTGGAGTATGCAGCACCAGTTTGGAATCCACACCTAGTCAAGCACGTCAAGAAATTAGAGAAAGTGCAAAGGTTTGCAACAAGACTAGTCCCAGAGCTACGGGGATTGTCCTATGAAGAAAGGTTGAGGGAAATCGGCCTGACGACACTGGAGGCCAGGAGGGTCAGGGGAGACATGATAACGACATATAAAATACTGCGCGGAATAGACGAGGTGGACAAAGACGGGATGTTCCAGAGATGGAACACAGACACAAGAGGTCACAATTGGAAGTTGAAGACTCAGATGAATCAAAGGGATGTTAGGAAGTATTTCTTCAGTCATAGAGTAGTCAGGCCATGGAATAGCCTAGAAAGTGATGTGGTGGAGGCAGGAACCATACATAGTTTTAAGGCGAGGTATGATAGAGCTCATGGGGCAGGGAGAGAGAGGACCTAGTAGCAATCAGCGAAGAGGCGGGGCCAGGAGCTGTGACTCGACCCCTGCAACCACAAATAGGTGAGTACAAATAGGTGAGTACACATACACACACACACACACACACACACACACACATACACACACACAAACACACACACACACACACATACACACACATACACACACACACACACACACACACACACACACACACACACACATACACACACACAAACACACACACACACACACACACACACACACATACACACACATACACACACACACACACACACACACACACACACACACACACACACACACAACCACACACACACAAACACACACACACACACACACACACACGTACACACACACACACACACACACACACACACACACACACACACACACAGTGAAGAGGCGGGGCCAGGAGCTGAGTCTCGACCCCTGCAACCACAATTAGGTTAGTACAATTAGGCGAGTACACACACAAGGCGAGCACAATAACTTCAGGTTAAAGGAGACTGGTTGGTTTACAGAGGGGAGAGAGAACAATGATTTATACAAAGGGTTAATAGTTTTTAAGGGCGACTGTGTGTGTGTGTGTGTGTGTGTGTGTACTCACCTATTTGTACTCACCTATTTGTGGTTGCAGGGGTCGAGTCCTAGCTCCTGGCCCCGCCTCTTCACCGGTTGCTACTAGGCCCTCTCTCTCCCCGCTCCATGAGCTTTATCAAACCTCGTCTTAAAACTGTGTATGGTTCCTGCCTCCACTACGTCATTTTCTAGGCTATTCCACTGCCTTACAACTCTATGACTGAAGAAATACTTCCTACTATCTCTCTGACTCATTTGTGTCTTCAACTTCCAATTGTGGCCTCGTGTTTCTGTGTCCCCTCCCTGGAACATCCTGTCTTTGTCCACCTTGTCTATTCCACGCAGTATTTTATATGTCGTTATCATGTCTCCCCTGACCCTCCTGTCCTCCAGTGTGGTCAGGCCGATTTCCCTTAATCTTTCCTCATAGGACATTCCCCTTAGCTCCGGAACTAACCTTGTCGCAAACCTTTGTACTTTCTCTAGTTTCTTGACGTGCTTTATCAAGTGCGGGTTCCAAACAGGTGCTGCATACTCCAGTATGGGCCTGACATACACGGTGTACAGTGTCTTGAATGATTCCTTACTAAGGTATCGGAATGCTGTTCTCAGGTTTGCCAGGCGCCCATATGCTGCAGCAGTTATCTGATTGATGTGTGCTTCCGGAGACATGCTCGGTGTTATACTCACCCCAAGATCTTTCTCCTTGAGTGAGGTTTGCAGTCTTTGGCCACCTAGCCTATACTCTGTCTGTGGTCTTCTGTGCCCCTCCCCCATCTTCATGACTTTGCATTTGGCAGGATTAAATTCGAGAAGCCATTTGCTGGACCAGGTGTCCAGTCTGTCCAGGTCTCTTTGAAGTCCTGCCTGGTCCTCATCAGATTTAATTCTCCTCATTAACTTCACATCATCTGCAAACAGGGACACTTCTGAGTCTAACCCTTCCGTCATGTCGTTCACATATACCAAAAATAGCACTGGTCCTAGGACCGACCCCTGTGGGACCCCGCTCGTCACAGGTGCCCACTGTGATACATCATTACGTACCATGACTCGTTGTTGCCTCCCTGTCAGGTATTCTCTGATCCATTGCAGTGCCCTTCCTGTTATATGCGCCTGATGCTCTAGCTTCTGCACTAATCTCTTGTGAGGAACTGTGTCAAAGGCCTTCTTGCAGTCCAAGAAGATGCAATCAACCCACCCCTCTCTCTCTTGTCTTACTTCTGTTATTTTATCATAAAACTCCAGAAGGTTTGTGACACAGGATTTGCCTTCCGTGAATCCGTGCTGGTTGGCATTTATACTCCTGTTCCGTTCCAGGTGCTCCACCACTCTCCTCCTGATAATCTTCTCCATAATTTTGCATACTATACACGTCAATGACACAGGTCTATAGTTTAGTGCCTCTTTTCTGTCTCCTTTTTTAAAAATGGGAACTACATTTGCCGTCTTCCATACCTCAGGTAGTTGCCCAGTTTCCAGGGATGTGTTGAAGATTGTGGTAAGTGGCACGCACAACATATCTGCTCCCTCTCTAAGGACCCACGGGGAGATGTTGTCTGGTCCCATTGCCTTTGAGGTATCGATGTCCCTTAGCAGTTTCTTCACCTCCTCCTCATCTGTATGTATGTCGTCCAACACTTGTTGGTGTATTCCTTGCTGGTGTCCCCGTCTGGTCTGTCCCCCCAGAGTCCTTCCTGTCTCTACTGTAAATACTTCCTTAAATCTCTTGTTTAGCTCCTCACATACCTCTTGATCGTTTCTTGTGAGTTCTCCACCTTCTTTCCTCAGCCTTATCACCTGGTCCTTGACTGTTGTCTTCCTCCTAATGTGGCTATACAGCAGTTTCGGGTCAGATTTGACTTTCGATGCTATGTCGTTTTCATACTGTCGCTGGGCCTCCCTCCTTAT
>NC_091304.1:2779722-2787222 GCF_038502225.1 Cherax quadricarinatus | reverse complement strand
ACAGCCACTTGATACTGGAGCTCCGCAGGGAAGTGTCCTTGGTCCCCTGCTCTTCCTGATATACATCAATGATCTTCCAAACGTATCCCAACACCTGAACCCCATTCTCTTTGCTGACGACACGACTTATGTCATCTCTCACCCTAATCTTGCCACCATAATGAGGAGCTGATCAAAATATCGACTTGGATGACAGCCAATAAACTTACTCTTAACACTGACAAAACCTACTATATTATGTTTGGTAGCAGAGCAGGAGATGTGCAAATTAACATTAAGATCGACAACACTCTAATTGCCAGGCATAATGAGGGCAAATTCCTAGGCCTATACCTCGACAACAACCTGAACTTCAGCACCCATATCCAACACATAACCAAAAAAGTATCCAAAACGGTGAGGATCCTCTCCAAGATACGATACTACGTGCCACAAACTGCCCTTCTCACACGATACCACTCACTTATATATCCATACCTCACTTATGCTATCTGTGCTTGGGGTTCAACTGCAGCAACACACCTAAAGCCAATAATAACCCAACAAAAAGCCGTAGTAAGAATAATCACTAAATCCCATCCCTGGCAACACCCCCCCCCCACTCTTTATAGATCTAAACTTACTCCCTGTTCAGAACATCCACACTTACTACTGTGCAATCTACATCTACAGGACCTTAAATTCCAATATTAACCTTGACCTAAAACGCTTTCTTGATAGTTGTGACAGAACCCACAGGCATAACACCAGACACAAACATCTCTATGACATTCCCCATGTCCGACTAAACCTTTACAAAAATTCAATGTATGTCAAAGGCCCTAAAATCTGGAACACCCTACCTGAAAATTCTAAAACTGCAGACACATTCATCACCTTCAAAACTACCATCAGAAAACATCTTATCTCCCTGATACACCCTGTCAACTAATTACACGAATACCACCTGGTGGTTCACACTTACACTCACTCACCCATTTTACCATAAACAGAAATATCGATCTCAATCTCAAAATAATGAATCTTAACTAGTCATAAGTTGGCCTGTGATACTCCAATACTGAAACTATGTATAGTGCCAAAACAAAAGCATTCACATTGCTAAACTCACAAACTAGTATTTAGTCACTTAGCCATAATACCAACTTACCTCATAATTTGTAATATTTTAAAATAAAGAATTAAACTAAGTCTGCCCGAAATGCCTAGCCATGCTAGGTGTTCTAGTGGTACACTCTGTAATTATTAGTATACTACATGTAAACCACACAATAACCAAATTCTGTAAACTCAGCATTGTAATCCTTATAGAGAATAAACTTTGAATTGAATTGAATTGAATTCTACACCTTTCGAGAGAGTGCAGATTCAGGGCCCTCAGTCTATCCTCATAGGGAAGATTTCTGATACATGGGATCAACTTTGTCATCCTCCTCTGTACGTTTTCCAGTGCATTTATATCCATTCTGTAATACGGTGACCAAAACTGAGCAGCATAGTCTAAATGAGGCCTAACCAAGGATATATAGAGTTGAAGAACAACCTGAGGACTCCTATTATTTATACTTCTTGCTATGAAGCCAAGGATTCTGTTAGCTTTATTGCGAACACTAATGCACTGTTGTCTTGGTTTTAGATTACTGCTAACCAGAATTCCTTAATCCTTTCCAGCATTTAGAACTTTGCATTTGTCTATATTAAACTGCATCTGCCACTTCTCCGACCATTGCATCAGTCTATTCAAATCATCCTGGAGTGGTCTAGTGTCCTCATTAGAATGAATTAGCCGGCCTATTTTGGTGTCATCAGTAAATTTGCTTATCTCGCTATTTATTCCCTCATCTATGTCGTTTATGTAAATTGTGAACAACAACGGGCCCAACACTGACCCCTGAGGAACACCGCTGTGACGTGCCCCAATTCTGATTTCTCCCCATTTATGCAAACTCTCTGCTGCCTATTTGTCAGCCATGCCTCTACCCAGGAAAAAATTTATCCTTCTATTCCTCAGTAGCCTCTGATATGGAACTCTATCGAAAGCCTTACTGAAGTCCATATACACAATATCATATTCATTACCACGATCTACCTCCTCAAACACCTAAGTGAAAAAAGTTAGTAAATTCGTAAGACAGGAACGCCCCTTTGTAAAACCGTGTTGATATTCATTAATCAGTTTATGCCTATCAAGAAGGCTAGGAATTGCTTCGGCAATTATTGATTCCATAAATTTTCCCATTATGGAGGTAAGGCTTTTTGGTCTATAGTTCGAAGCTAAGGACCTGTCACCTGCCTTGTAAATAGGTATTGCATTTGCCATTTTCCACTTATCAGGCAGTATGCCAGTTTGTAGTGATATGCTGAAAAGATTAGCCAAAGGTATACTAAGTTCCTCTTTACATTCCTTTAACACCCTTGCAAACAGTTCATCAGGGCCTGGGGATTTGTTAGGTTTTAGTTTCTCTATTTGTCTAAGGACCATGTCACTAGTTACCGCAATCGTGCATAGTTTATTATCGTCCTGTTCTACATAATCAAGTATTTCAGGAGTTTGGCTAGTATTTTCCCGGGTAATAACTGAGAGGAAGTAAGTATTGAAAATTTCACACATATCCTTATCACTGTCAGTGATCTGACCTGAATTACTCTTAAGTGGGCCTATCTTGTCCCTAATCTTACTTCTGTATACCTGAAAGAACCCTTTTGGGATAGTCTTCGAATCCCTTGCGACTTTAGCCTCATAATTCCTTTTTGCTTTTCTTATCCCTTTTTTTATTTCTCTCTTTATTTGAATATAATGATTTCTTAACTGCCCATCCCCTCTTTTGATACGCCTATATATGCCTCTCTTTTGACCAATGAGATGTTTTAATCTATTGTTCATCCATTTGGGATCATTTATGTTAGATCTAATTTCCGTACTTGGAACAAAAGTTGTCTGGACAGCTAGGACTATGCTCTGAAAAACGTTATATTGGCAACCAAGATCACCTACCTGACCCATAGTCAAGACATCCCAATTTAGCCCACCCAGGTAATTTCTCAGTCCCATGAAATCAGTTGAAGAATTGAGACACTTATTCAACACATGGGAATCTTTGTTGAAGAAACGTTTCGCCACACAGTGGCTTCATCAGTCCAATACAAAGTTGAAATCGGTAAGGAGAGGAGAAGTTTGAGGTAATCAGTCCCTCAACCTGGAATCGATGTGTTCAGTCCATCACTGTTGTAGGAAGTGCAGCATAGGGCCAGAGAGGTGGCTTATATACTGCAGTCAGATGAGGTGAAGCAGGAGGAGGAGGCCCTATGCTACACTTCCTACAAGAGTGATGGACTCAACACATCGATTCCAGGTTGAGGGACTGATTACCTCAAACTTCTCCTCTCCCTACCGATTTCAACTTTGTATTGGACTGATGAAGCCACTGTGTGGCGAAACGTTTCTTCAATAAAGATTCCCATGTGTCGCATAAGTGTCTCAATTCTTCAACTTGTCGGTTTTCTAAACCATTCAACACATCCATGAAATCAGCCAAGCGAAAATCTGGGACAGAGATTTGATTGTAGTTGTCTGGGTAATTCCATGATATATTGAAACTAAGTGATTTGTGATCACTTTCCCCAAGCTTATCATTAACCTAAAGATTATTAATTAGCGATTCTTTGTTGGTAAGAAACAAGTCAAGCAGAGTGTTTCCTCTAGTCACAGACTGTTCTGAAAAGCAATCCTGAACCGTGTCAAGAAAGTTGCTAGACTCAAGATTTCCTGTTGTATTGTTCCAATCAATTTGTCTAAAGTTAAAATCTCTCATTACACAACATTTTCATATCTAGATGCCTTATGAATTTCGTCCCATAACAGCTTACTGTACTCCTTATCAAGGTTTGGGGGCCTATAAATCACACTAAAAAATAATTTGTCACGGCCCTCGAGAAACTGTAGTCAGATTCTGTGTCCGATGTTTCTAATCTTATATCATGTTTCAGACAACAATTTCAATTATCTCTGACGTGCATCACCACTCCACCACCCTCCCTGTTGACCCTATCAGTGTGGAATAGTTTATAACCCTGTATGTTGCATTCAGAAGGCATTTCTCTATCTTTCAGGTTGAACCAGGTCTCTGTAATGCCAATAATATCTATAATACCTGCACTTGCAAGTAATCTTAGCTCATCTATCTTATTTCTTAGACTCCTACTATTTGTATAATAAATCTTAAGGGAGCTAGTCACTCGTTGCCCTCTACTATCTCTCTTTGTTTGTTGATTAGTTGCTTTGCCTTTATTAGGAACTTTATTTTGAATATTGTGTTTTAAACATATCCCTGAGGTATCCTGGTAATATCTGCTGTTTCCAACAATGATACTGCAGCCTGATCGTTCACACAAACACCCATACCTCTATAATCTATCAGTTTAAAGCCCTAGACAAGTCATTAATTACCCCCTCAATCGAATTGGCTAATGCAACCACTCCAGCCCCAGAGAGATGAACCCCATCCCTTGCATACATATCACGTCTGCCATAGAAGTTGTCCCAGTTATCAATGAATGGGATTGTAAGTTCCTTGCAGTACCTGTCCAACCAGCAATTTATACCAATTGCCCTAGACATCCATTCATTGCCCACTCCCTTTCTAGGCAAGATGCTACATATGATTGGGATCCCTCCCTTAGACCTGACTACTTCTATCACTGACCTGTACTTATACAGTAGTTCCTGTCTCCTGTCCTTCCCAATGTCATTACCCCCAGCACTAAGACAGATAATGGGCTTGTTCCCATTACCTGGCATAATATTATCCAACCTGCTGGCTATGTTACCAACACCATCTCCTGGGAGGCACACTCTCTGTCTGACCTTTCTATCTCTGTTATAAAAAGCACGGTCCATATATCTTACCCTGTCTCTGTCCACCTTGTCTATTCCATGCAGTATTTTGTATGTTGTTATCATGTCTCCCCTAACCCTCCTGTCCTCCAGTGTCGTCAGGCTGATTTCCCTAAACTTTTCTTCATAGGACATTCCCCTTAGCTCTGGAACTAACCTTTGCACTTTCTCTAATTTCTTGACGTGCTTGATCAAGCGTGGGTTCCAAACAGGTGCTGCATACTCCAATATGGGCCTGACGTACACGGTGTACAGTGTCTTGAACAATTCCTTACTAAGATATTGGAATGCTATTCTCAGGTTTGCCAGGCTCCCATATGCTGCAGCAGTTATCTGGTTGATGTGTGCTTCTGGAGATGTGCTCAGTGTTATACTCACCCCAAGATCTTTCTCCTTGAGCGAGGTTTGCAGTCTTTGACCACCTAGCCTATACTCTGTCTGCGGTCTTCTTTGCCCTTCCCCGATCCTAATGACTTTGCATTAGGCAGGGTTAAATTCGAGAAGCCAGTTGCTGGACCAGGTGTCCAGCCTGTCCAGGTCTCTTTGAAGTCCTACTTGATCCTCATCTGATTTAATTCTCCTCATTAGCTTCACATCATCTGCAAACAGGGACATTTCTGAGTCTAATCCTTCCATCATGTCATTCACATATACCAGAAATAGCACTGGTCCTAGGACCGACCCCTGTGGGACCCCGCTCGTCAGAGTTGCACACTGTCATACCTAATCACGTACCATGACTCGTTGTTGCCTCCCTATCAAGCATTCTCTGATCCATTGAAGTGTCCTTCCTGTTATACGTGCGATTGATCCTCTAGTTTCTGCACCAATCTCCAGTTAGGAACTGTGTCAAAGGCCTTCTAGCAGCCCGAGAAGATGCAATCAACCCACCCCTCTCTCTCATGTCTTATTTCTGTTACTTTATCATAAAACTCCAGTAGGTTTGTGACACAGGATTTGTCTTCTATAAATCCATGCTGGTTGGCATTTATACTCTTGTTCTGTTCCAGGTACTCCACCACTCTCATTCTGATAGTCTTCTCTATAACTTTGCTTACTATGCACGTCAGTGACACTGTTCTATAGTTTAGTGCCTCTTTTTCTGCCTCCTTTTTTATATATGGGTACTACATTTGCCGTCTTCCATACCTCAGGTAGTTGCCCAGTTTCAAGGGATGTGTTGAAGATTGTGGTTAGTGGCACACACAGCATTTCTGCTCCCTCTCTAAGGACCCACAGGGAGATGTCTGGTCCCACTGCCTTTGAGGTATCAAGGTCCCTTAGCAGTTTCTTCACCTCCTCCTCAGTTGTGTGCATGTTATCTAACACTTGTTGGTATATTCCTTGTTGGCTTTCCCCTCTGTTCTGTCCACCCAGAGGTCTTCCTATCTCCACTGTAAATACTTCCTTAGCTCCTAACATACCTCTTGATCGCTTCTGGTGAGTTCCCCACCTTCTTTCCTCAGCCTGATCACCTGGGCTTTGACTGTTGTCTTCCTCCTAATGTGGCTATACAGCAGTTTTGGGTCAGACTTGGCTTTCGATGCTATGTTATTTTCGTACTGTTGCTGGGCCTCCCTCCTTATCTTTGCATACTCGTTTCTGGCTCTTCGATTAGTCTCTATATTTTCCTGGGTCCTTTGCCTCCTGTATCTTTTCCATTCTCTGTTGCACTTAGTTTTTGCCTCCCTACACCTTCGGGTAAACCAAGGACTCACTTTGGTCTTCCCATTATTTCTTTGCCCTTGGGAACAAACCTTTCCTCTGCCTCCCTGCATTTTGTTGTTACATATTCCATCATTTCACTTACTGACTTTCCTGCCAATTCTCTGTCCCACTGAACCTCCTGCAGGAAGTACCTCATACCTGTGTAGTCCCCCTCTTTATAGTTTGGCTTTTCCCATCCAACTCCTGTTACCCTCTCTACTTGTAATTCTACTATGTATTCAAAACACAGAACCATGTGATCACTAGCTCAAAGGGGCCTCCTATATGTGATGTCCTCAATGTCTGAAGTGCTCAGGGTGAACACAGGGTCCAGTCTTGCTGGTTCATCCTCTCCTGTCTTTCTGGTAGTGTCCTTAACATGTTGATGCATAAGGTTTTCCAGTACCACATTCACTATCTTGGCTCCCAATGTTTTGGGGCCCCTGTGTGGCTCCAGGTTTTCCCAGTCAATCTCCCTGTGGTTGAAACTGCCCATAACCAGTAACTTTGCTCTGCTCGAGTGAGCTCTTTTTGCCACCTCGGCCAGTGTGCCCACCATTGCTCTGCTGCTCTCTTCAAATTCCTCTCTTGGCCTCCTGCAGTTCTGTGGTGGATTATACATCACTGTGATGACAACCTTATGTTCCCCAGACTGAAGTGTACCAACTATGTAGTCCCTTCCTCCAATCTCATCCATACCTTCCATTTCCTCAAATCTCCATCGGTCTTTTATGAGCAGTGCAACCCCTCCTCCCCCTCTGCTCTTTTTATCTTTCCTCAGGATCTGACATCCTGGTGGGAAGATTGCATCTGTTACTGTCTCAGTGAGTTTCGTTTCTGTGATTGCTATGATGTCTGGGGACTTCTCATTGATTCTTTCATGTCACTCCTCATATTTA
>NC_091304.1:2749722-2774722 GCF_038502225.1 Cherax quadricarinatus | reverse complement strand
GAGAGGGTGTGGGGAAGAGAGGGTGTGGGGAAGAGAGGGTGTGGGGAAGGGAGGGGTGTGGGGAAGGGAGGGTGTGGGGAAGGGAGGGTGTGGGGAAGGGAGGGTGTGGGGAAGAGAGGGTGTGGGGAAGGGAGGGTGTAGAGGAAGGGAGGGTGTAGAGGAAGGTGTGTGGGGAAGAATTGGTGTGCGGAAGGAATTGTGTGGAGGAAGAGTGGAGGAAGGGAGGGTGTGCAGGGTGTTGGGAAGGGAGGGTGTGCAGGAAGGGAGAGGAGTGGGGAGGGGTGGGGAGGGGGAGGGTATGGGGAAGGGAGGGTGTGGGGAAGGGAGGGTGTGGGGAAGGGAGGGTGTGGGGAAGGGAGGGTGTGGGGAAGAGAGGGTGTGGGGAAGGGAGGGTGTGGGGAAGGGAGGGTGTGCAGGGTGTGGGAAAGGTTGTGGGGGAAGGCATGGTGAGAGGGGGGGAGGAAGAGATGTGAGATGGGAAACCAAGCAATGGTAAAGCTAGAGGACAGTGGGTCACGTATCCCCATGAACCCTTGAGTCAGGGGGATGGGAGAGAGAGAGAGGGATGGATAGGGGGAGAGGGGAAGAGGGTGGGAAGGGGATGAGGGAGGGAATGGGAGAAGGGAGGAGGGAGGGATAGGGAGGAGTGAGGGAAGGGAAGGAGGGTGGGATGGGGACGAGGGTGGTAAGAGGAGGGAGGGATGGGAAAGAGGGGGAGAGATGTTTGTTTACTTAGTCAGCTGATCAGTGGAGTCAGCTGATCGGCCTCCCTTCATTTACTCTCCACATACCCGTATCCTCTCTTTCTCTCTCTCTCTCTTCCCCCCCTCTCTCTCTCTTCCCCCGCCCTCTCTCTCTCTCACACGCACACACACACACACACACACATCAAATGCAACATTTGGAACTCGGTGTTCATTAAGAAATGCAAGAAACCCCTCTCACAGGCCCTAAGTATACTATGGAGAAGGAGCTTAGACACAAGCGAGATTCCACAGTCACTAAAAACAACAGATATAGCCCCACTCCATGAAGGTGGCAGCAAAGCAGTAGCTAAGAACTATAGACCAATAGCTTTAACCTCCCACATCATAAAAATCTAAGAAGTAGGATAGCAAACCACCTGGACTCCCAAAAATTGCACAACCCAGGGCAACATGGTTTCAGATCAGGTCGCTCCTGCCTATCGCAACTGCTAGACCACTATGATATGGTCTTAGGTGCACTGGAAAACAGAATGGAGATGTAGTATACATAAATTTTGCAAAAGCCTTTGACAAGTGCGATCATGGTATAATAGCACACAGATGCGTGCTAAAGGGATAACTGGCAAAGTAGGCAGATGGATCTTCAACTTTCTAACCAATCGCACACAAGGAGTAGTGGTAAATAGAGTTGAATCGGATGCTGCCATAGTAAAGAGCTCTGTCTCACAAGGCACAGTACTCGCACCTATCTGTTCCTCATTCTCATATCAGACATAGACAGAGATGTAATCCCCAGCACTGTATCATCCTTAGCAGACGATACTAGGATCTGCATGAGAGTGTCATCCATTGAGGACACGGCAAAGCTCCAAGAAGATATAAACCAAGTTTTCCAATGGGCAACAGAAAACAATGTGATGTTCAATGAAGACAATTTCCAACTACTCCGTTATGGAAAATTGTAGGAAATAATAACTAGGACTGAGTATACTGCAAACTCTAATCACACAATAGAGCGGAAAAGTAATGTGAAGGACCTGGGTGTGGTAATGTCCGAAGACCTCACCTTCAAGGACCACAACAATGCCACTATCACATCTGCGAGGAAACTGATAAAATGGATAATGAGAACATTCAAGACAAGAGATGCTAAGCCAATTATGATCCTTTTTAAATCACTTATTCTTTCTAGGCTGGAATACTGCTGTACATTAACATCCCCATTCAAGGCAGGTGAAGCTGCAGAACTAGAGAATGTACAGAGAACCTTTATACTGCACGTATAAGTTCCATCAAACACCTTAACTAGTGGGAACGCCTGGAAGCACTTAACTTGTGCTCACTAGAGCGCAGGCGAGAGATGTATCATAATCTACACCTGGAAGATTCTGGAGGGAATGTTCCCTAATATGCACACGAAAATCACTCCATACGAAAGCATAAGACTTGGCAGGCGATGCAACATACCCCCAGTGAAAAGTAGGGGTGTCACTGGTACACTAAGAGAAAACGCAATGAGTGTCCGGGGCCCAAGACTGTTCAACAGCCTCCCATCAGCAACCAGTAGACCCCTGGCTGTCTTCAAGAGGGAGCTGGACAGATACCTAAAGATGGTGCCGGATCAGCCGGGCTGTGGTTCGTACGTTGGATTGCGTGCGGCCAGCAGTAACACCCTCGTTGATCAGGCCCTGATCCACCGGGAGGCCTGGTCGTGGACCGGGCTGCGGGGGCGTTGATCCCAGAAATACCCTCCAGCTAGACTACAGGTAGCAACAGCAGTAATAGTACTAGTAGAAATAGTAGTAGTAGTAGTAGTGGCGATGGTGGTAGTAGTAGTAGAAGTAATAATACTAGTAATAACCGTAATAATAATAATAATAATAATAATAATAATAATAATAATAATAATAATAATAATAATAATAATAATAATAATAATAATAGTGGTAGTGGTGGTATCAGTAGTAATAGCAGCAAAGTCGGACCGAAACGTCGTCGTAAGCTTCTCTCTTTTATGTGCGGGTTATTTGTGTATAGCAGTAATAGTAGTAGTAAAAAAAGTAATACAACTACTAACAGCAGTAGTAGTGATAGTAATAGTAGCAATAGTATTATTGGAAGCAGTAGGAGTAGTAGTAATAGTCGTATCAGTAGCAGTGGTGATAGTAGCAATACTATAGTAGTAGTAACAATAGTAGCAGTAAGAACATAAGAAGGAACACTGCAGCAGCCCTACTGACCCATGCAGTACCAGCAGCAGTAGTAGTACTACTGCTATTACTACAGACAGTGTCTGTGGCAGTACCACAGACAGTGTCTGTGGCAGTACCACAGACAGTGGCTGTAGCAGTACCACAGACAGTGTCTGTGGCAGTACCACAGACAGTGTCTGTGGCAGTACCACAGACAGTGTCTGTGGCAGTACCACAGACAGTGTCTGTGGCAGTACCACAGACAGTGGCTGTAGCAGTACCACAGACAGTGGCTGTGACAGTACAACAGATAGTGTCTGTGGCAGTACCACAGACAGTGTCTGTGGCAGTACCACAGACAGTGGCTGTAGCAGTACCACAGACAGTGGCTGTGACAGTACAACAGATAGTGTCTGTGGCAGTACCACAGACAGCGTCTGTGGCAGTATCACGGTGTCTATGACAGTACCACAGACAGTGTCTGTGACAGTACCACAGACAGTGTCTGTGGCAGTACCACAGTGTCTGTGGCAGTACCACATAAAGTGATTGTGGCAATACCACAGACAGTGTCTGTGGCAGTACCACAGACAGTGGCTGTAGCAGTACCACAGACAGTGGCTGTGACAGTACAACAGATAGTGTCTGTGGCAGTACCACAGACAGCGTCTGTGGCAGTATCACAGTGTCTATGACAGTACCACAGACAGTGTCTGTGACAGTACCACAGACAGTGTCTGTGGCAGTACCACAGTGTCTGTGGCAGTACCACATAAAGTGATTGTGGCAATACCACAGACAGTGTCTGTGGCAGTACCACAGACAGTGGCTGTAGCAGTACCACAGACAGTGGCTGTGACAGTACAACAGATAGTGTCTGTGGCAGTACCACAGACAGCGTCTGTGGCAGTATCACAGTGTCTATGACAGTACCACAGACAGTGTCTGTGACAGTACCACAGACAGTGTCTGTGGCAGTACCACAGTGTCTGTGGCAGTACCACATAAAGTGATTGTGGCAATACCGCAGACAGTAGCTGTGGCAGTACCACAGTCAGTGACTGTAGTAATACCACAGACAGTGGCTTTGGCAGTACCAGAGACAGTGGCTGTGACAGTACCACAGTCAGTGGCTGTGGCAGTACCACAAACAGTGGTTGTGACAGTACAACAGATAGTGTCTGTGGCAGTGCCACAGACAATAGCTGTGGAAGCACCACATACAGTGGCTTTGGTAGTACCACAGCGTCTGTGACAGTACCACAGACAGTGTCTGTGACAGTACCACAGTGTCTGTGGCAGTACCATAGACAGTGTCTGTGACAGTACCACATACAGTGTCTGTGGCAGTACCACAGACAGTGTCTGTGGCAGTACCACAGACAGTGTCTGTGGCAGTACCACAGACAGTGTCTGTGACAGTACCACAGTGTCTGTGGCAGTACCATAGACAGTGTCTGTGACAGTACCACATACAGTGTCTGTGGCAGTACCACAGACAGTGTCTGTGGCAGTACCACAGACAGTGTCTGTGGCAGTACCACAGATTTAGATTTTGCCACCGAAGTGGCTAGTTTATTGTGCACATCATATCCATCCTGTGGACGGTAGCGCAAGAACATATTGATACACAAAAGGCCTAGGATCTAGGCCCAAAAAGGGTTAACATGTATACATATGGATTTATATCTACATATCTACGGTTCACTTACCTCTTACAAGAAAATTTAGGAAATTTGCTTAGTATATCTGGTATCTTATTTTCATTAATAAGATATCTTGACATGTCACATAGATTATTGTACTGTCTATCTCTATATTCTTCAATAAGTGGACATTTAAGCACATAGTGTTGAAAACAGTGACCATATGCCTGGTCACATAATTTGCATTTGGTTTGATCATCATCTGTGTCCCCCAAACTATCAGAAGTACTTGTAACGAAGCCTAAGCCTGGCCACTACAACATCAGTCAGTCTGTTCACATTGCAAGATGCTTCATGAATATACTTATCTACGTTCATGTTATCATACTGGGTTATAGATCTACTCAGGCTTCTAATTGCATTCCTATAACATTCATTTTCATTATTTACTTTTCTCCTAATATTATTCCTAATGCTAGACACAGATATACCAAAGTTATATTCTACATTCTCCTTCAGGGTACCCTTCTTCGCTAACATATCAACTGTATCATGAAGGAGTAAACCAATATTTGATGGGATCCGTAGCAATTGTACATTAGTTCCCTTTTCCCGGATTTTTGAGTATCATACCTGGTTTTTCCAATGTGCATGTTGTTGGAGCCATTATATGAGTCAAGAGCCTTCAGTGATGACATAGAATCAGTAATGATGATAGAGTTGGGGCCATTAGGATTGTAAACAATTCAGTTTGCAGTGCAGACGTCCTGTTAATTTTTATGCTTAACTCAACAGATAGTGGCTGTGGCAGTACCACATTGTCTGTGGCAGTACCACAGACATTGGCAGTACCACAGACAGTGTCTGTGGTAGTACCACAGACAGTGTCTATAGCAGTACCACAGTGTCTGTGGCAGTACCACATAAAGTGACTGTGGCAGTACTGCAGACAGTAGGTGTGGCAGTACCACAGTCAGTGGCTGTAGTAATACCACAGACAGTGGCTTTGTCAGTACCAGAGACAGTGGCTGTGACAGTACCACAGTCAGTGGCTGTGGCAGTACCACAAGCAGTGGCTGTGGCAGTACCACAAGCAGTGGCTGTGGCAGTACCACAAACAGTGGCTGTGGCAGTACCACAGCCAGTGACTTTGGCAGTACCTTAGACAGTGGTTGTGGCAGTACCACAGATAGTGGCTGTGGCAATACCACAGACTGTCGTGTGGGTTCGGAGGAGATTCTGGGAGTAATACACTAGATGGGTGTCTTGGAGGCATATAATTAAGGTAATCTGAGGGGAGCCCAGAGCCTTGCCTTGTCGTAGGCCGTTCAAATGAGCGGAACTCGTGACGTCATAGCTAGCCAAGAAGTGTCTCTAAAGTAATGGTTAAACAGTATACTACACAGTACATAATACTACTAATGGCTCGGTGACGCTAATGTATGGCGTCTCGACATACCTAACTTATACAAACTATAGACTGAAAAAAACATTGCAGCTATGGGCTGATTCTATACAATATCAATGTATACAACAGTTGAACATAAGAACTATACTCACATATGATAAATAATTATAATGCATTACAAATTATAATAAATCACAAATCACTGTAATTGGTAGAATCAATGGTTGGATTGTACAATAAAAGAAATAGGAATGATTGTTCAATCTGTATTCATGTGATCTATGGATTCTGAGGAAGTATATTTACGAATAAAAAAGTATTTAACAAAAAAGGCAGACTTGGTGTGCTCAGGTCTTTTACTGTTAAATCTCAGAAATCAGAGAGAACGTGAACACACAAAATTTTTTTTTTTTTGAATATGAATAAGTTGAAATAGTAACACACAGTTGAAATACTCTCTAGCCTAGATTATCTATCTATAGAGATTATTTACATTTAACTCCAACTCTGCTAGGGTGAGATTTACATATGCAGAATGATTATCATCTCTGTGGGGATCAAATTCTGCAGCAACGGCTAACTCATGCCGTGGATGAAGATCTGAAGTGGTATTTACAAATGATACTTGGGGATTTTCCATTACTTGTCGTGTATGTAAAGAATAACGACAATCCGGTTGTTCGTCTGTCTGGTTGTAAGAGGTAGAAGGTACAGGGTCAGGAGGACTGTCAGAGTCTGTCTCACTTGTCTGAATATTAGGAAAATCGTCATCACAAACTTCATATTATCTAAATGCGATTCTTTATACTGGCCAATACTGATTTCTGTAACTTTATACCTATTGTCGCTGACATGTTCAACTACACGATATGGACCAACAAACTTTTGATCGAGCTTAGGCATTGCAGATGTTTTATTAAAGTTAGTCACCTTAACTCTCGAACCTTCTTTAATTTTGGTCGGCTTTGCTCGAGTATTAATGACTCTTGTGAATTTTGCTGGTAATCTCTGAAGCGTTTTTCGGATTCATGTAAAAACACCTTGAGCTAAACTGGTACGAGTTGCTATGAAATCATCAGGATTGTAATTTGGTTTCGGATTATAATACAGCTCATATGGTAAACGCTTATATACACCGTACAACGTATAATGTGGAGTATTACCTATAGAAGCATTGTAAACAGATTTTATTGCACACTGAACATCTGGTATAACTTCATTCCAGGTTGCACTACTGAGATTAATAGTGACTCTCAACACATCGAGTACTTTCTTACTGAAGGACTGGACAGGCTCAGTGGAGTGGATGGACTCTCACCAGTTGAAATAGTTAACGCTATGACAAGAAATATTAGCAAGGGAGAACGGAGCTTACTATCTCTTACAGCATTTAATGATTGCTCGACATACAACTCTACCTTGCAAGGATCCCTGTCAACTAGGATATTATCGTCATCTGGAACACGAGGTACAACAACAGACACTGGTGAGTGCACTAGCCACGACAGAAACGTCTTCCTGCAGACAGTCTGTGACATCAACAAGAGATGGCATTACTCACTGCAAGTAGTCGTTTTTCAACAAGGTGTCCCCTGTGGAGGAACAACCACTTAAACAAGTGGTCATCGCAGGGACAGTAATCTCAGTACCCAAGGTTGTCTGAGGCTCCTCTGAAACCCGAGGTAGCTGTACACTACACTGCGTGAAAGATATTGTAGGGACTAGATTCCAGATAGAAGTGACAGTTCTATCAGTGTCTGACCGCTTGGTTACGTTAATAGTTAATGCACATATCTATAATGACTTAATCTGAGCTTCACATTCAGCAGCACTGCGACGAATCTCGGATACAAGCTGTGTAAACAACTATATTGCCTAAGAGCTAGATGTTGTCTTTCAGTCAGTAAGGGACTATTAGGATTTTGCATAAGTACGACATTGACCTCACTATAGTAGGTCGTTCAAATGAGCGGGACTCGTGACGTTATAGCTAGCCAGGGAGAGTCTCTAACTCAGTACTACTGACAAGACAGTGGATTTTGCAGTACCACAGATATTAGCTGTGACAGTACCGCAGACAGTGTCTGTGGCAGTACCACCGTAGTGGCTGTGACAGTACCACAGACAGTGGCTGTGGCAGTACCACAAACAGCGGCTGTGGCAGTACCACAGACATTGGCTGTGACAGTACCACAGACAGTGTCTGTGGCAGTACCACAGAGAGTGGCTGTGGCAGTACTACAGACTGCAGCTGTGGTAGTACCACAGACAGTAGTTCTCTTGTCCTATTACCTAATCTCGAAATACACTGTGAGGTCTTCTGTTCTCTCTCTCTCTCTCTCTCTCTCTCTCTCTCTCTCTCTCTCTCTCTCTCTCTCTCTCTCTCTCTCTCTCTCTCTCTCTCTCTCTCTCTCTTTCTCTCTCTCCTGGTATCAGAATGTTAAGAAATGAACCAGACACCGTCACTAGGAATCTTACTAAATTTCTAGAGGTAAATACACATAGATCTAAATGGTTTGTGAAAACCTGCAATTATATTAAGTTTTATAACCTGCACGAACTGTATCACTGCAGATAACAAGATAATTTCGCCCCTCCATGGAAGATGTGTTCATTTAATATCACATACCTGCAAGTCCCTCCCAAGAAGCTCATTACTGGACATACCTTCCTTAAATCACTTGTAAAAACAACTGCTCAAGGAGACATCTCTCACTTAACTATTAGTAATAATTTAGCACAAGTTATATACACTGATGGATCCAAGCAGGAGTCTACAGGCAGGGCTGAATGTGCTCTTGTTGCAACCTTCCTAGTTAAGAACAACCGGAACTTTGTTGAGCTAGACAATTGGGTGTCTACACTGCAAACTGAATTGTTTGCCATCCACATGGCGGTAAAGTTAACTTACGACACTGAGCTTCACTCTTTGTTTATTACTGACTGTGTCATCACCGAAGACTCTTAATTACATAATGTCTCTCATTGGAGAAGCCAGTTATAGATACTGAAACAACAGGAAGAAAGGAAACCATACCCCCGGCCGGGATTGAACCCGCGGTCATAGAGTCTCAAAACTCCAGACCGTCGCGTTAGCCACTGGACCAGCTAGCCACAATAAGATTCATCCAACTAGGTATATTTCTACACCATAGGAAGGTTAGCACAGGCACCTCTGTGACCACAAATGCAAGTTTTTACAGACGAATCTCCAGCTAGCGTGGCCGTGACGAACTCTAGCTCAAGTCCCTTCACTGCCGTCAACATGACTCAAGAAATCGTAATGACACGATTGCAAACAAACCATACCCCCGGCCGGGATTGAACCCGCGGTCATAGACTCTATGACCGCGGGTTCAATCCCGGCCGGGGGTATGGTTTGTTTGCAATCGTGTCATTACGATTTCTTGAGTCAGGAAGAAAGGAATTCATGTACAAATTCTGTGGATTCCATCACACTGGATTACTTCTTCATGATAAAGGTGAAGGAAAATGAAGAATAACTTTGGTGTACATGTGTCTAGCAACAGGAATAAAACTGAATGGTACGGAAATGCAATTAGAAGCCTGAGTAGATCTATAACCCACTATGATAACATGAAAGTAGATAAATGCGTTTATGGAGCGACTTGCAATGTGAACAGACTGATTGATGTTGCAATGGCCAGACTTAGGCTTGGTTACAAGTACTTCTGGCAGTTTGGCAGACACACAGATGATGATCAAACTAAATGCTTCATTGACCAATTATTGAGTAATAAAGATATAGACAATATAAAAATCTTTTTGATATACCAAGATATCTTATTAATGAAAAAAAGATACCAGATATATTAAGCAAGTTTCTTAACTCTGGTTGCAACAGACTAGTGAAGTGAAAATACAAATCCAGATGTACTCCTGTAAATCCTATTAGGCCTAGTTGCTAGGGCTCTTGTGTGTTCATGTGCTTTAGTCGTAACCTCCAAGAATGGATATGGGAGTGTACGATAAACTAGCCACTCCAACAGCAAAAACGATAATCTGTCTCTGTCTGTCTGTCTGTCTGTCTGTCTGTCTGTCTGTCTCTCTCTCTCTCTCTCTCTCTCTCTCTCTCTCTCTCTCTCTCTCTCTCTCTCTCTCTCTCTCTCTCTCTCTCTCTCTCTCTCTCTCTCTCTCTCTCGTAGACCAGCTGCAGCTTAGTAACCCGACACGATGTACTGGAAGGCGGCACGTAGAGATTGATGAAAGAGTAGTAGTGACGGTAGTGATAGTGGTAGTGATGGTGGTGATAGTGGTAGTGATGGTGGTGATAGTGGTAGTGATGGTGGTGATAGTGGTAGTGATGGTGGTGATAGTGGTAGTGATGGTGGTGATAGTGGTAGTGATGGTGGTGATAGTGGTAGTGATGGTGGTGATAGTGGTAGTGATGGTGGTGATAGTGGTAGTGATGATGGTGATATGGTGGTAGTGGTGGTGGTGATAGTGGTAGTGATGGTGGTGATAGTGGTAGTGATGGTGGTGACAGTGGTAGTGGTGGTGGTGATAGTGGTAGTGATGGTGGTGATAGTGGTAGTGATGGTGGTGACAGTGGTAGTGGTGGTGGTGATAGTGGTAGTGATGGTGGTGACAGTGGTAGTGATGGTGGTGATAGTGGTAGTGATGGTGGTGATAGTGGTAGTGATGGTGGTGTTAGTGTTAGTGATGGTGGTGTTAGTGGTAGTGATGGTGGTGTTAGTGGTAGTGATGGTGGTGATAGTGGTAGTGATGGTGGTGATAGTGGTAGTGATGGTGATAGTGGTAGTGATGGTGGTGAATAGTGGTAGTGATGGTGGTGGTAGTGGTAGTGATTGTAGTGGATAGTGGTAGTGATGGTGGTGATAGTGCTAATGTTGGTAATAGCGGTAGTGACGGTATTGATAGTGGTAGTGATGGTGTGATTGTGCTAGTGATGGTGGTGATAGTGGAAGTGGTGGTAGTGATAGTGGTAGTGATGGTGGTGATAATGGTTGTGATGGTGGTGATAGTGGTAGTGATAATGGCGATAGTGGCAGTGATGGAGGTGATAGTGGTAGTGATGGTGGTGATGATGATAGTGGTAGTGATAGTGGTGATAGTGGTAGTGATGGTGATGATAGTGGTAGTGATTGTAGTGATAGTGGTAGTGATGGTGGTGATTGTGGTAGTGATGGTGGTGATAGTGGTAGTGATGGTGGTGATAGTGGTAGTGATGGTGGTGATAGTGGTAGTGATGGTGGTGGTAGTGGAAGTGATTGTAGTAATAGTGGTAGTGATGGTGGTGGTAGTGGAAGTGATTGTAGTAATAGTGGTAGTGATGGTGGTGATAGTGCTAATGTTGGTAATAGCGGTAGTGACGGTATTGATAGTGGTAGTGATGGTGTGATTGTGCTAGTGACGGTGGTGATAGTGGAAGTGGTGGTAGTGATAGTGGTAGTGATGGTGGTGATAGTGGTTGTGATGGTGGTGATAGTGGTAGTGATAGTGGCGATAGTGGCAGTGATGGAGGTGATAGTGGTAGTGATGGTGGTGATGATGATAGTGGTAGTGATAGTGGTGATAGTGGTAGTGATGGTGATGATAGTGGTAGTGATTGTAGTGATAGTGGTAGTGATGGTGGTGATTGTGGTAGTGATGGTGGTGATAGTGGTAGTGATGGTGGTGATAGTGGTAGCGATGGTGGTGGGAGTGGAAGTGATTGTAGTGATAGTAGTAGTGATGGTGGTGATAGTGGTATTGATGGTGGTGATAGTGGTAGTGATGGTGGTGATAGTGGTAGTGATGGTGGTGATAGTGGTAGTGATGGTGGTGATAGTGGTAGTGATGGTGGATAGTGAGTGACGTAGTGATAGTGGTAGTGATGGTGGTGATAGTGGTAGTGATGGTGGTGATAGTGGTAGTGATGGTGGTGATAGTGGTAGTGATGGTGGTGATAGTGGTAGTGATGGTGGTGATAGTGGTAGTGATGGTGGTGATAGTGGTAGTGATGGTGGTGATAGTGGTAGTGACGGTAGTGATAGTGGTAGTGATGGTGGTGATAGTGGTAGTGATGGTGGTGATAGTGGTAGTGATGGTGGTGATAGTGGTAGTGATGGTGGTGATAGTGGTAGTGATGGTGGTGATAGTGGTAGTGATGGTGGTGATAGTGGTAGTGATGGTGGTGATAGTGGTAGTGATGGTGGTGACAGTGGTATTGATGGTAGTGATAGTGGTAGTGATGGTGGTGATAGTGGTAGTGATGGTGGTGATAGTGGTAGTGATGGTGGTGATAGTGGTAGTGATGGTGGTGATAGTGGTAGTGATGGTGGTGATAGTGGTAGTGATGGTGGTGATAGTGGTAGTGATGGTGGTGATAGTGGTAGTGATGGTGGTGATAGTGGTAGTGATGGTGGTGATAGTGGTAGTGATGGTGGTGATAGTGGTAGTGGTGGTGGTGATAGTGGTAGTGATGGTGGTGATAGTGGTAGTGATGGTGGTGACAGTGGTAGTGGTGGTGGTGATAGTGGTAGGGATGGTAGTGGTGGTAGTGTATAGTGGTAGTGATGGTGGTGGTAGTGATGGTGATAGTGGTAGTGATTGTGGTGATAGTGGTAGTGATGGTGGTGATAGTGGTAGTGATGGTGGTGATAGTGGTAGTGATGGTGGTGATAGTGGTAGTGATGGTGGTGATAGTGGTAGTGATGACGGTGATAGTGGTGAGGTGATGTGGTAGTGTGGTGGTGATAGTGGTAGTGAGGGTTGTGATGGAGGTGGTGATGGTGGTGGTCATGGTAGTGGTGATGGTGGTGGTGATAATGGTGGTGATGCTGGTGAAAGTTATGGTGGTGATAGTGATGGTGGTGATTGTGGTGGTGATGGTGGTGGTTATGGTGATAGTGGTGATGGTGATGATGGTGGTGGTGATAGTGGTGGTGGTGGTGATAGTGGTAGTGGTGGTGATAGTGGTAGTGGTAGTGGTGGTGATAGTGGTAGTGGTAGTGGTGGTGATAGTGGTAGTGGTAGTGGTGGTGATAGTGGTAGTGTTGGAAGTGGTGATGGTGGTAGTGATAGAGGTGGTGGTTGTAGTGATGGTGGTGATAGTGGTCGTAGTGATGGTGGTGATAGTGGTCGTAGTGATGGTGGTGATAGTGGTCGTAGTGATGGTGGTGATAGTGGTCGCAGTGATGGTGATAGTGGTCGTAGTGATAGTGATAGTGACGGTAGTAATAGTGGTAGTGATGGTGGTGATAGTAGTAGTGATGGTGGTGATAGTATTAGTGACGGTGGTGATAGTGGCAGTGATGGTGGTGATAGTGATAATGTTGGTAATAGTGGTAGTGATGGTATTGATAGTGGTAGTGATGGTGGTGATAGTGGTAGTGATGGTGGTGATAGTGGTAGTGATGGTGGTGATAGTGGTAGTGACGGTAGTGATAGTGGTAGTGATGGTGGTGATAGTGGTAGTGATGGTGGTGATAGTGGTAGTGATGGTGGTGATAGTGGTAGTGATGGTGGTGATAGTGGTAGTGATGGTGGTGATAGTGGTAGTGATGGTGGTGATAGTGGTGGAGGTGATAGTGGTGATGGTGGTGTTATGATGATAGTGGTGATAGTGGTGATAGTGGTAGTGATGACGGTGATAGTGGAAGTGGTGGTAGTGATAGTGGTAGTGATGGTGGTGATAGTGCTAATGTTGGTAATAGTAGAAGTGATGGTATTGTTAGTGGTAGTGATGGTGGTGGCAGTGGTATTGATGATGGTGATGGTGGTGATAGTGGAAGTGATTGTAGTAACAGTGGTAGTAATGGTGGTGGTAGTGGAAGTGATTGTAGTAGTAGTGGTAGTGGTGGTGGTGATAGTGCTAATGCTGGTAATAGTGGTAGTGACGGTATTGATACTGGTAGTGATGGTGGTGATAGTGCTAGTGACGGTGGTGATAGTGGTTGGTAGTGATGGTGTGATTGTGCTAGTGATGGTGGTGATAGTGGAAGTGGTGGTGGTGATAGTGGTAGTGATTGTGGTGATAATGGTAGTGATGGAGGTGATAGAGGTAGTGATGGTGGTGATGATGATAGTGGTAGTGATAGTGGTGATAGTGGTAGTGATGGTGATGATAGTGTTAGTGATTGTAGTGATAATGGTAGTGATGGTGGTGATTGTGGTAGTGATGGTGGTGATAGTGGTAGTGATGGTAGTGATAGTGGTAGTGATGGTGGTGGTAGTGAAAGTGATTGTAGTGATAGTGATAGTGATGGTGCTGGTAGTGGTATTGATGATGGTGATGGTGGTAGTGATGGTGGTGATAGTGGTGGTGAGGGTGGTGGTAGTAGGGATGGTGGTCGTAGTGATGGGGGTGGTAGTAGTGATGGTAGTGGAAGTAATGGTAGTGGTAATGATGGCGGTGGTAGTGATGATGGAGGAAGTGATGGTAGTGGTGGTAGTGATGATGGTGGTAGTTTCAGTAGTTGTATTGATGGCGGTGGTAGTGATAGTGGCGGTAGTGGTAGGAGTTGTAATGATGATGATGGTAGTGATAGTGGTGGTAGTTCTGGTAGCTGTAGTGGAGGTTTGATGGTAGCGGTAATTACGATGGTGGCAGTGGTAGCAATGGGAGTGGTGGTGGTGGTGATAGTGATGGTGGAGGTAGTGATGGTGGTGGTAATGATGGTGGTAGTAGTGAGGAAAGTAGTGGTAGTGATGGTGGTAGTAGTAGTAGTAGTAGTGATGGTGGTGGTAGTGATGGTAGTATTAATAGTGATGGTTGTGGTGGTAATGAGGGTGGTGGTAGTGATGGTAATAGTAGTAGTGATGGTGGTGGTAGTGATGGTAGTGATAGTGGTGGTAGTGATGCTAGTAGTAGTAGTGATAGTGGTGGTAGTGATGATAGTAGTGGTAGTGATGGTAGTAGTAGTAGTAGTGACGATGGTGATAGTAATGGTAGTTATGGTGGTGGTAGTGATGGTGCTGGTGGTAGTGATGATGGTGCTGGAAGTGATGGTTGCAGTGGTAGTGATGATGGATGTGGAAGTGATGGTGTTGGTGGTAGTAATGGTGTTGGTGGTAGTGATGGTGTTGGTGGTAGTGATGGTGCTGGTGACATTGATGGTAGTAGTGGTAGTGATGGTGCTAGTGGTAGTGATGGTAGTGGTGATAGTGATGGTGGCAGTGGTAGTGATGGTAGTGATGGTAGTATTGGTGGTTGTGGTAGTGATGGTGCTGGTGGCAATAGTGGTAGTTATGGTGCTAGTGATAATGATGGTAGTGGTGGTAGTGATGGTGGTAGTGGTAGTGATGGTAGTAGTGGTAGTGATGGTGCTTGTGGTAGTGGTGGTAGCGGTGATAGTGATGTTGGCAGTGATGGTGATGGTGGTAGTGATGGTGGTGGCGGTAGTGATGGTGCTGGTGATAGTGATGGTAGTAGTGATAGTTATGGTGCTGGTGATAGTGATGGTAGTAGTTGTAGTGATGTTGGTGGTGGTAATGATGGTAGTGGTGGTAGTGATGGTAGTAGTGGTAGTGATGGTGCTAGTGAGAGTGATGGTAGTGATGGTAGTAGTGGTGGTGATGGTAGTAGTGGTAGTGATGGTAGTAGTAGTAGTGATGGTAGTGGTGGTGGTATTGATGGTAGTAGTGGTAGTGATGGTGCTGGTGGTAGTGATGGTAGCAGTGGTAGTGATGGTGCTGGTGATAGTGATGGTAGTAGTTGTAGTGATGATGCTGGTGGTAGTGATGGTAGTAGCGGGAGTGATGGTGCTATTGGTAGTGATGGTTGTAGTGGTAGTGATGGTGGTGGTGGTAGTGATGGTAGTGGTGGTAGTGATGGTGGCAGTGATGGTGGTAGTGATGGTGCTGTTGGTAGTGATGTTGCTGGTGGTAGTGATGGTAGTAGTGGTAGTGGTGTTGGTGGTGGTAGTGATAGTAGTGGTAGTGATGGCAGTAGTGGTAGTGATGATGCTGGTGGTAGTGATGGTGCTGGTGGTAGTGATGGTAGTGGTGGTAGTGATGGTGGTAGTGGTAGTGATGGCAGTAGTGGTAGTGATGGTAGTGGTAGTGATGGTGCTGGTGGTAGTAATGGTAGTAGCTGTAGTGATGATGCTGGTGGTATTGGTGGTAGTAACGCTAATGATGGTGGTGGTGGTGGTGGTGATAGTGATGGTAGTGGTGGTAGTGAGGGTGGTAGTGATGGTGTTGTTGGTAGTGATGTTGCTGGTGGTAGTGATGGTAGTAGTATTAGTGACGGAAGTAGTAGTAGTGATGGTGCTGGTGGTAGTGATGGTAGTGGTGGTAGTGATGGTGGTAGCGGCAGTGATGGTGGTAGTGGCAGTGATGGTGTTGGTGGTAGTGATGGTAGTAGTGGTAGTGATGGTGCTGGTGGTAGTGATGGCAGTTGTGGTAGTGATGGTGGTAGTGGTAGTGATGGTGGTAGTGGTAGTGATGGTGCTGGTGGTAGTGATGGTAGTGATGGTGGTAGTGGTAGTGATGGTGTTGGTGGTAGTGATGGTAGTTGTGGTAGTGATGGTTGTAGTGGTAGTGATGGTAGTGGTGGTAGTGATGGTGCTGGTGGTAGTGATGGTAGTGGTGGTAGTGATGGTGGTAGTGGTAGTGATGGTGTTGGTGTTAGTGATGGTAGTAGCGGGAGTGATGGTGCTATTGGTAGTGATGGTTGTAGTGGTAGTGATGGTGGTGGTGGTAGTGATGGTAGTGGTGGTAGTGATGGTGTCAGTGATGGTGGTAGTGATGGTGCTGTTGGTAGTGATGTTGCTGGTGGTAGTGATGGTAGTAGTGGTAGTGGTGTTGGTGGTGGTAGTGATAGTAGTGGTAGTGATGGCAGTAGTGGTAGTGATGATGCTGGTGGTAGTGATGGTGCTGGTGGTAGTGATGGTAGTGGTGGTAGTGATGGTGGTAGTGGTAGTGATGGCAGTAGTGGTAGTGATGGTAGTGGAAGTGATGGTGCTGGTGGTAGTAATGGTAGTAGCTGTAGTGATGATGCTGGTGGTATTGGTGGTAGTAACGCTAGTGATGGTGGTGGTGGTGGTGGTGGTGGTAGTGATGGTAGTGGTGGTAGTGAGGGTGGTAGTGATGGTGCTGTTCGTAGTGATGTTGCTGGTGGTAGTGATGGTAGTAGTATTAGTGACGGCAGTAGTAGTAGTGATGGTGCTGGTGGTAGTGATGGTAGTGGTGGTAGTGATGGTGGTAGCGGCAGTGATGGTGGTAGTGGCAGTGATGGTGTTGGTGGTAGTGATGGTAGTAGTGGTAGTGATGGTGCTGGTGGTAGTGATGGCAGTTGTGGTAGTGATGGTGGTAGTGGTAGTGATGGTGGTAGTGGTAGTGATGGTGCTGGTGGTAGTGATGGTAGTGGTGGTAGTGATGGTGGTAGTGGTAGTGATGGTGCTGGTGGTAGTGATGGTAGTTGTGGTAGTGATGGTTGTAGTGGTAGTGATGGTAGTGGTGGTAGTGATGGTGCTGGTGGTAGTGATGGTAGTGGTGGTAGTGATGGTGGTAGTGGTAGTGATGGTGTTGGTGGTAGTGATGGTAGTAGTGGTAGTGATGGTGCTGGTGGTAGTGAAGGTAGTGGTAATGATGGTGGCGGTGGTAGTGATGGTAGTGGTGGTAGTGATGGTGGTAGTGGTAATGATGGTGCTGGCGGTAGTGATGGTAGTTGTGGTAGTGATGGTGGTAGTGGTAGTGATGGTGGTAGTGGTAGTGATGGTGTTGGTGGTAGTGATGGAAGTTGTGGTAGTGATGGTGGTAGTGGTAGTGATGGTGGTAGCGGTAGTGATGGTGCTGGTGGTAGTGACGGTGGTAGTGGTAGTGATGGTGGTAGCGGTAGTGATGGTGTTGGTGGTAGTGATGGTGGTAGTGGTAGTGATGGTGGTAGTGGTAGTGATGGTGCTGGTGGTAGTGATGGTAGTTGTGGTAGTGATGGTGGTAGTGGTAGTGATGGTGCTGGTGGTAGTGATGGTAGTTGTGGTAGTGATGGTGGTAGTGGTAGTGATGGTGCTGGTGGTAGTGATGGTAGTTGTGGTAGTGATGGTGGTAGTGGTAGTAGCATGGTCGTCCAGGCTACCGGACTGTTACAATGTACTATAACCTCCACAGCCTGACTGAGGTATTATTGAGAATGAAGACTCACAGGTCTCACACATCAACTTAATTTATTACCTAAATCTTTACTTCCCTTCATCTCCACCAGATGTCTCGTTATCATCATGTTATCCTTCTCTATAGTTTGATTTCTTCCTTTCAGTCTGCTTTATATTTCCTCTATAGACAGAGAGAGACGGAGTAGCAGAGACTGAAAGATTGAAAGAGACAGAAGAATACAGACACAGTGATAGACTGACAGAGATAGATGGAAAGAGACAGAGTGACAGAGAGACAGTAATAGAGAGAGAGAGAGAGAGAGAGAGAGAGAGAGACAGAGAGAGACAGACAGACAGACAGAATGACAGAGAGAGACAGTGTGCTAGAGCTGCTGTACACACCAGAGACTTGTTTAGGTAAAGATCGCGTGAGATAGACACTGTTTTCAATATAGAAATAAAACGCTACCTTTGCTTCGAAAGGTCAGAGTTGACATTACACGTGAGTGTGTTGCAGGAACAGACGTGTGTGTGCGTTGCAGGAACAGACGTGTGTATGCGTTGCAGGAACAGATGTGTGTGTGTGTGTTGCAGGAACAGACGTATGTGTGCGTTGCAGGAACAGATGTGTGTGTGTGTGTTGCAGGAACAGACGTATGTGTGCGTTGCAGGAACAGATGTGTGTGTGTGTGTGTTGCAGGAACAGACGTATGTGTGCGTTGCAGGAACAGACATGTGTGTGCGCTACAGGAACAGACGTGTGTGTGTGTTGCAGGAACAGACGTGTGTACGTGATGCAGGAACAGACGTGTGTACGTAATGCAGGAACAAACGTGTGTACGTGTTGCAGGTACGGACGTGTGTGCGTGTTGCAGGAACAGGCGTGTGTGCGTGTTGCAGGAACAGATGTGTGTGCGTGTTGCAGGAGAAGACGTGTGTGCGTGTTGCAGGTACGGACGTGTGTGGGTGTTGCAGGAACACAACTGTGTGTTGCAGGTACACAACTGTGTGTTGCAGGTACACAACTGTGTGTTGCAGGTACACAACTGTGTTGCAGGTACACAACTGTGTGTTACAGGAACACAACTGTGTGTTACAGCCACACAACTGTGTGTTGCAGGTACACAACTGTGTGTTGCCGGTATACAACTGTGTTTTGCAGGTACACAACTGTGTGTTGCAGGTACACAACTGTGTGTTGCAAGTACACAATTGTGTGTTGCAGGTACACAACTGTGTGTTGCCGGTATACAACTATGTGTTGCAGGAACACAACTGTGTGTTGCAGGTACACAACTGTGTGTTGCAGGTACACAACTGTGTGTTGCCGGTATACAACTATGTGTTGCAGGAACACAACTGTGTGTTGCAGGTACACAACTGTGTTGCAGGTACACAACTATGTGTTGCAGGAACACAACTGTGTGTTGCAGGTACACAACTGTGTGTTGCAGGTACACAACTGTGTGTTGCAGGTACACAACTGTGTTGCAGGTACACAACTGTGTGTTGCAGGTACACAACTGTGTGTTGCAAGTACTTCTGGCAGTCTGGCAGACAGACAGATGATGATCAAACTAAATACGAATTATGTGGCAAGCGTTATTGTCACTATCTTGAACACTATGTGCTTTATTGTCCACTTATTGAGGAATATAAAGATACAGTATAATAACCTATGTGACATGTCAAAGTATTTTATTAATGAAAATAAGATACCAGACATAGTAAGCAAGTATGCTGTATGGTCTTGCAACAGATAAGTGAACTGTAGATATAAATCCAGATGTTCTCCTGTTAACCTTTCTGAGGCCTAGTTCCTAGGCCTTTTGTGTATCCATAAATGCTCTTGCGCTACCCTCCAAAGGATTGACATTGGAGTGAACAATAAGCTAGCCGCTTCGACGGCAAAATCTTCTTCTGCAAGCTTCTGATGAGAGACTATTAACAGTCTGAAAGGCCCTGAGCTCCATCACCCCCTGGCTGTCTTGTTTATATACAGAGAGACATACACCTCACGGGGTACATATACGTTGTTTATCGTTGCATACACGTCTACAGTCATATATTAACGCGCTTTACATTGCAAGCGTCAATTACATTAATAACGCACTGAACAGTGCAAGCATCAAGGACAGTAACGCGCTGTACAGTGCAAGCATCAAGGACAGTAACGCGCTGTACAGTGCAAGCATCAAGGACAGTAACGCACTGTACAGTGTATCAAAAACATTAATAACACGCTGTACAGTGTATCAAAAGCATTAATAACGCACTGTACAGTGTATCAAAAGCATTAATAACGCACTGTACAGTGTATCAAAAGCATTAATAACGCACTGTACAGTGTATCAAAAGCATTAATAACGCACTGTACAGTGTATCAAAAGCATTAATAACATATATATATATATATATATATATATATATATATATATATATATACGTATATATTACCTCATCTAAGCTAATTAAATGATTTCTTGCGTAGTTCACCATCAAGTAAAATTGTATTAAACATAACTCACATAAGACTGCCATCCCCACGAGTCCCTTTCTGGGCGGGGCAGATGGCAGACCAGAGGCCTAGCTTCTCCCTACGAGCCCCGTGAGGGCGGGGAATGTGGCTAGGCCTAGGGACAGTTGGTCCCAAAGATGAGGGGGTACTTGTACCTCCTCCCATGGGAGACTTACGTCTCGAGACACTCCCCAGATAGGGAGCCAAGGCCTGGTCACCACTACTTGGAAAAGACCCGGGCCGGGAGAGTACCGGCGAATAAAAAAAAAATAATAACTCACGAAATCGTAATGACACGATTGCAAACAAACCATACCACGGGCGGGGATAGAACCCGCGATCAGAGAGTCTCAAAACTCCAGACCGTCGCGTTAGCCACTGGACCAGCTACCCACAATAAGATTCGTCCAACTAGGTATATTTCTAGGTATATTTCACGGCCACCCCTAGCTGGAGATTCGTCTGTAAAAACTTGCATCTGTGGTCACAGTGGTGCCTATGCTAACCTTCCTATGGTGTAGAAATATACCTAGTTGGACGAATCTTATTGTGGCTAGCTGGTCCAGTGGCTAACGCGACGGTCTGGAGTTTTGGGACTCTCTGATCGGGGGTTCTATCCCCGCCCGTGGTATGGTTTGGTGTATTTAACATAGTTCACCATCTAAAGAGTTGGTTATATTTTAACCTAGTTTATCATCCAATGAAACTACTTTTGACGTAGTCCCCCATTCACTCAAATAATTTCTAACGTAGTTTACCATTCAGTGAACTAATTTTCCATAGTTCATTATCCAGTTCAATTAAAAAATTGAAATAATTTACCATCCAGTCACATAATTTCCGACAGCTTTCCATCCAATAAAATGATTCATTATAGGGTACCATTTAATAAAATATTTTCTAAAATAGTTTACCATCCAACACTTTTTTTATAGTTTAACACCTAATAAAAAAATTGAAATAGTTTACCAGCCAACGACATTATTTTCCTATAGTTTACCATCTAATAAAATATTTTCTGAAATAGTTTACCATCCAATGACATTACTCTTCATAATTTAACATCTAATAAAGTAATCGAATTCTTATTCAATTATCCATTGTAATTTAAGAGTTACATTTTCTGCCAGCCTACTTAATTGCCTGTTTAATTTGTCCTTCAGCCTATTAAACAGGAACGTTCTCTCTGCCTTTGGCATTAACTGTTAACGATTTAACTGATTAACAGGATCAGATCCACACACTAAGAGGACCGGAGCCACTAACCAACAGGATCAGTTCCATTAACAAGTTCAGATCACTAATAAGATTCGATTCACTTAACTAATCAATAGAATAAGATCCGCTAACCAACGAAATCGACTCCACTAAGAGGATCAAATCCCTCTAGCAAGAGTAGATCCACTAAGAGAATCAAATCCCTCTAGCAAGAGCAGATCCACTAAGAGGATCAAATTCCTCTAACAAGAGCAGATCCACTAAGAGGATCAAATCCCTCTAGCAAGAGTAGATCCGCTAAGAGGATAAGATAAGATAAGATTTCGTTCGGATTTTTAACCCCGGAGGGTTAGCCACCCAGGATAACCCAAGAAAGTCAGTGCGTCATCGAGGACTGTCTAACTTATTTCCATTGGGGTCCTTAATCTTGTCCCCCAGGATGCGACCCACACCAGTCGACTAACACCCAGGTACCTATTTGCTGCTAGGTGAACAGGACAATAGGTGTAAGGAAACGTGTCGGAATTTCCACCCGCCGGGAATCGAACCCGGGCCCTCCGTGTGTGAAGCGGGAGTTTTAGCCACCAGACCACCAGACCACCCTCTAGCAAGAGCAGATCCACTAAGAGGATCAAATCCCTCTAACAAGAGCAGATCCGTTAAGAGCATCAAATCCCTCTAGAAAGAGCAGATCCACTAAGAGGATCAAATCCCTCTAACAAGAGCAGATCCGTTAAGAGCATCAAATCCCTCTAGAAAGAGCAGATCCACTAAGAGGATCGGCTCTACTAATCAACGTAAGTAGCAGACACTGTCGTTCACAAAGGAGCGCGCCAGGATTGGCCATTCCACCAGCCAATAGGATTATCCCTGGACTTCAATAGCCAATCAGCGTGGCGGGAGCCAGACTCACTCCAACTACTCTTAACCACTTAACAGCCTCATTACCGAGTGTCACCTTGTTGAGTCCGGGTTATTTAAGTGAAAGGGAGGGGGATGCAATTGTTGCTGGTGCAGGGCTCTTGATCCGATTAATTGGAGCTATCCTTTCCCTCTCCTATCCAGCTTTCCAAGTGATGCATGGCCCTTACAGGTTCAGCGCTTCCCCTTTGATTAGAATAAGTAACTTAGAAAACATTATATGTCTTGCCGAATAAGGCGAGCGAAACTTTCTCTTTGCAATAATTTCACAAAAATCATTCTGAATCTATCGAAAAAAATATATTTCATTGTGTTTGTTTATTATTAAATTATTGTAAACTTATCTAAAATATATTTAGTTGGATTAGGCTAAATTAAATTGTGCTTATTATAATAATTTTAGGTAAGTTTTCTAAGGGTCTTTTGGTACAAAAGTATTAATTTTTACATTAACATAAATGAAAAAATATATCTTTAAACGTATAAGAGAAAATTTGAAAAAGGACTTAATTTTAAATGAGTTCTTGCTAACTGACCAGTTTTACCTATTCGGCACGACACACACACACACACACACACACACACACACACACACATTGCTAGTCACGGCATTATGCCGCCCCTCTCCCCCACACGTACCAAAACAAACACATACCATGAAAGATTATAATATATTTGCACACTTACTGAGGTTTTAATACTTGGTGCTGCGTCTTTACGTTTAATCACGTCCCTCAGCCATGTAGAAGGACTCTCACACAAATTCTTGAGGGTTTGGGGAGGTATATTATGCCATGCCTCATGTAGAGCAGCCTCCAGCCGCAGGATGGAACTGATATCCTTGCCCAGTAAACTTCATTTCACTATTGACTAGAGGTTCTCAATAGGGTTTAGGTCTGGGGAATTGCCTGGCCAGTCATTAAAGAACCTCACCTCACAGTCCTTAAGCCACTGAAATACAGATTTGGCATTATGACACGGTACACTGTCCTGCATAAAAAAAAACTTAGCTGCACACTTGTCAAACGCCTCAGGTAAATTGTCACACAACTCCAGGTAATTATACTGATTCATATACTGGTTTGTGGGAAGCACAATGAGTTCATCAACACTCTGAGCACTTATTAAACACCCATGAGTGAGTCTGGGTGTTTGGTGGTCCCACAGGTGTAGTGTGGGTCTATCGGGTCACTACCTCTGGGCCGGTACACATGTCCCCCACGGTTACAGGTGACGGTGAAGGTTGCTTCATCACTCCAAAGTATTTCAGACCACTGTTGAAGATTCCAGTGAAGATATTTCTTTGCATAATCCAGCTTACGTTTCTTCTGTGGCTTGGAGAGGATCGGTTTCTCAACCTGGCAGTGACTACTGTAGTCCAGTTCTGATATACGTCTGTTAACAGTTCTTACAGACATCTCTGAGAGAAGAAGTGGGTTCTTTTCTTTCAGTTCTCTAGTAGTTATCTTACGTGTAATCTCTAACTGCTTCTTTAACACAGTTAAGGTACGAACAGATGTCTTCTTCGAGGGGCCAGGCCGAGGTTTGGCAGACAGTAACTCGACACCGCCACCAACCTTGAAACGCTGCACCCAGTTCCTCACTGAACGCTCACACACACCAACATTCTCCACTATTTCTTTCGTCTGGTGCCCAGCTTTGTGAAGCCCTGTGATTTGAGCTATAGTTTCAGGTGTTAAAGACTTCCTTTTACCCATAATCAAACATGTATAGTCCCAAAACCAAAGGGAACACAGGACAAAAGATGGTGCGGATGAGAGACAAAGGTGCAATACTTCATCTCACCACGGCAGCCACGTGAGCACTGAGGAGTCACTGTGGAGTGTGGCGGCAGGCCGTGACATCATGCTAACGGTTGCTACCCGGCATAATGCACTGATGAAAAAAAAAAAACCTGTACGGTAGGCCTTTGGTTTTCGTCAAGGCATTATGCCGGGGCGCTCACCTGGCATAATGCCGTGACTAGCACTGTTATATCAAGGTTTACCTTGTCAGAGCGACTCTAGAAAGAGACACACACGCAAGGAAATACACATATTAACTTATATATATTTAGGGTACATGCATACATGCACGCATACAAATACTGTACATAAATACACACACACATACATGCATACAAACATACGCAGATACATAGATAGATACATAGATACATACATTCAAGTTCCCACGCTACATAGTGAAGACAATTCGCCTCACGTGAGAGTGACCTTAGTATCACTGACAAGATTGCTTATTACGCTGTTAAGCGTGTTGCAAGGGTAGTGAGGGGGAGGGCAGGGTGAAGAGGGAAAGGAAGTGAGGAGA
>NC_091304.1:2727222-2744722 GCF_038502225.1 Cherax quadricarinatus | reverse complement strand
GCAAATGTAGTCCCAATCTTTAAAAAAGGAGACAGACATGAAGCATTAAACTACAGACCAGTTTCAATGACATGTATAGTATGCAAAGTCATGGAGAAGATTATCAGAAGAAGAGTGGTGGAACACCTAGAAAGGAACGATCTCATCAACAGCAGCCAACATGGTTTCAGGGACGGGAAATCCTGTGTCACAAACCTACTGGAGTTCTATGACATGGTGACAGCAGTAAGACAAGAGAGAGAGGGGTGGGTGGATTGCATTTTCTTGGACTGCAAGAAGGCGTTTGACACAGTTCCACACAAGAGATTGGTGCAAAAACTGGAGGACCAAGCAGGGATAACAGGGAAGACACTACAATGGATCAGGGAATACTTGTCAGGAAGACAGCAGCAAGTCAAGGTACGTGGCGAGGTGTCAGAGTGGGCACCTGTGACCAGCGGGGTCCCACAGGGGTCAGTCCTAGGACCAGTGCTGTTTCTGGTATTTGTGAACGACATGACGGAAGGAATAGACTCTGAGGTGTCCCTGTTTGCAGATGACGTGAAGTTGATGAGAAGAATCACTCGATCGAAGACAGGCATACAAAGGGATCTGGACAGGCTCAGACTGGAGTTGGCTCATGGAGTTCAATCCCACAAAGTGCAAAGTCATGAAGATTGGGGAAGGGCAAAGAAGACCGCAGACGGAGTACAGTCTAGGGGGCCAGAGACTACAACCCTCACTCAAGGAAAAAGATCTTGGGGTGAGTATAACACCAGGCACATCTCCTGAAGCGCACATCAACCAAATAACTGCTGCAGCATTTGGGCGCCTAGCAAACCTCAGAACAGCATTCCGACATCTTAATAAGGAATCGTTCAGGACCCTGTACACCGTGTACGTTAGGCCCATATTGGAGTATGCAGCACCAGTTTGGAACCCACACCTAGCCAAGCACGTAAAGAAACTAGAGAAAGTGCAAAGGTTTGCAACAAGACTAGTCCCAGAGTTAAGAGGTATGTCCTACGAGGAGAGGTTAAGGGAAATCAACTTGACGACACTGGAGGACAGGAGAGATAGGGGGACATGATAACGACATACAAAATACTGAGAGGAATTGACAAGGTGGACAAAGACAGGATGTTCCAGAGATTGGACACAGCAACAAGGGGACACAGTTGGAAGCTGAAGACACAGATGAATCACAGGGATGTTAGGAAGTATTTCCTCAGCCACAGAGTAGTCAGTAAGTGGAATAGTTTGGGAAGCGATGTAGTGGAGGCAGGATCCATACATAGCTTTAAGCAGAGGTATGATAAAGCTCACGGCTAAGGGAGAGTGACCTAGTAGCGATCAGTGAAGAGGCGGGGCCAGGAGCTTGGACTCGACCCCCGCAACCTCAACTAGGTGAGTACAACTAGGTGAGTACACACACTAACACAGACACGCACACACACACACACACACACACACACACACACACACACACACACACACACACACACACACACACACACACACACACACACACGCACACACTAACACAGACACGCACACAAGCGTATACATATAAACACACATGTATATTTATTTATGAAAGTAGTCGAGAGGAAGATCCGTGAGACTGACCATACCTGTGCCTTCAATTATACTTTACAAGTCTTCAATACACAAGCAACTCTCTCAGGTGGCAGATACATTGATGGGAGCGCCTGTACCTACCCTCACCCTCACACCAGAGCAACCATCTACGCGAGTGCACAATCAGTTGACAACGAGGCAACAGAGTCAACAGTAGTAGCAGTAGTGGTAGACGGAGAGGGATGTGAGAGTCTCGGCAGAACTTATGACAATATCTTTCAATATCTTTATTTTTGCACCTCATACCCTTCCTGTGGGCGGTGGTCAAATTATTAACAGGGGTACGTAACGGGCCCAAGGCCTGGGCCCCAAAGTTTGGGTAGCTAAACAAGTTACAGTGGTAATGAATTAATTACTACAAGCTTATATCTGGTTACAGTCATAATGGGTTGTTTTTGTAGACATAAATTCGGTCACAAAATCATAACAGGTTTAGTTAAGTTTAAACCTGATTGTTTGTGAGTTATTTACAATAGGTAAAGTCAAGGCATTTTTCAGAATGGTTAATATTTTACTGTGGATAATATACTTTGATATTTCTTAGGCAATTATGACTTGTCTCTGAATTAATTAATTTGATCATATTCCAGCACATAATGACGCAAAGTGTAACAATGGTTCAGGTGGTAAAATTTACGTTCACTTATGTTTACAGCAGCTGGTGGTGTGGACTCCCAGAGATACTTGTGGGCCATCTGAAGCCTGGCAGTAGTGATATCCAGGAATCTTCTGGTTTTGTTGGATGCACCATAGATATGTGGCTCCTCCTGCATGATGAGGTTCGACTGGAGTTCTTTTCGTAATGTTGTCCTCGTGGTACTGGTTGACAGCCCATGACTCTAATCAACTCCCTCCTTGCCAATTCACCAGATCTATCAATGTATCTGAAAACCACTGTCTACAATCCCGCCATAACCGTGTCTGGGTTCTGATACATATATGGAGTTACGAGCATTTATGGATGATGCAGAACCACTTACAATTAAGGTGACTTCCATAGATACATAGACTCACTTGAGTGCACGGAGTATAGCAAACAGTTCAGTTTGAGGGGCAGAAGCCCAATTGTTGACGTGTGCTTCAACTTCTGTATGGAAGTCATCACTCTGCCCGACACCAGCTGCACTACCAGCTGCACCAGTGAATTGGTGAACACAGTCATCAACATAATTTGTGGAAGAGAGTACTGTGTGACAAAGGTATCAATACAAATGTACGGCATCGTACATGGCATTAAGACGAAGCTTTGGCTGTGACTTAATAAGGTTTCCCATGGTGGTGCGAGCATGTATCATTGTTTCGGTACTTGGAATAGATCATGAAACTGATTTAGATGGAGGTCAGTTCCAGTTTCCGTGATTTATTTGAAGGTGTACTGAACAGTGCTGGAGACAGTTTGGAGGTGTGCTCACTAGTGCTGGAGACAGTTTGGAGGTGTGCTCGCTAGTGCTGGAGACAGTTTGGAAGTGTGCTCGCTAGTGCTGGAGACAGTTTGGAGGTGTGCTCACTAGTGCTGGAGACAGTTTGGAGGTGTGCTCACTAGTGCCGGAGACAGTTTGGAAGTGTGCTCGCTAGTGCTGGAGACAGTTTGGAGGTGTGCTCGCTAGTGCTGGAGACAGTTTGGAAGTGTGCTCGCTAGTGCCGGAGACAGTTTGGAGGTGTGCTCACTAGTGCCGGAGACAGTTTGGAGGTGTGCTCGCTAGTGCTGGAGACAGTTTGGAAGTGTGCTCGCTAGTGCCGGAGACAGTTTGGAGGTGTGCTCACTAGTGCCGGAGACAGTTTGGAGGTGTGCTCGCTAGTGCTGGAGACAGTTTGGAAGTGTGCTCGCTAGTGCTGGAGACAGTTTGGAAGTGTGCTCGCTAGTGCTGGAGACAGTTTGGAAGTGTGCTCACTAGTGCCGGAGACAGTTAGGAGGTGTGCTCACTAGTGCTGGAGACAGTTTGGAGGTGTGCTCGCTAGTGCTGGAGACAGTTTGGAAGTGTGCTCGCTAGTGCTGGAGACAGTGCTCGCTAGTGCCGGAGACAGTTTGGAGGTGTGCTCACTAGTGCCGGAGACAGTTTGGAGGTGTGCTCGCTAGTGCTGGAGACAGTTTGGAAGGAGACAGTTTGTGTGCTCGCTAGTGCTGGAGACAGTTTGGAGGTGTGCTCGCTAGTGCTGGAGACAGTTTGGAGGTGTGCTCGCTAGTGCTGGAGACAGTTTGGAGGTGTGCTCGCTAGTGCTGGAGACAGTTTGGAGGTGTGCTCGCTAGTGCTGGAGACAGTTTGGAGGTGTGCTCGCTAGTGCTGGAGACAGTTTGGAGGTGTGCTCGCTAGTGCTGGAGACAGTTTGGAAGTGTGCTCGCTAGTGCTGGAGACAGTTTGGAGGTGTGCTCGCTAGTGCTGGAGACAGTTTGGAGGTGTGCTCGCTAGTGCTGGAGACAGTTTGGAGGTGTGCTCGCTAGTGCTGGAGACAGTTTGGAGGTGTGCTCGCTAGTGCTGGAGACAGTTTGCAGGTGTGCTCGCTAGTGCTGGAGACAGTTTGCAGGTGTGCTCGCTAGTGCTGGAGACAGTTTGGAGGTGTGCTCGCTAGTGCTGGAGACAGTTTGGAGGTGTGCTCGCTAGTGCTGGAGACAGTTTGGAGGTGTGCTCGCTAGTGCTGGAGACAGTTTGGAAGTGTGCTCGCTAGTGCTGGAGACAGTTTGGAAGTGTGCTCGCTAGTGCTGGAGACAGTTTGGAAGTGTGCTCGCTAGTGCTGGAGACAGTTTGGAGGTGTGCTCGCTAGTGCTGGAGACAGTTTGGAGGTGTGCTCGCTAGTGCTGGAGACAGTTTGCAGGTGTGCTCGCTAGTGCTGGAGACAGTTTGGAGGTGTGCTCGCTAGTGCTGGAGACAGTTTGCAGGTGTGCTCGCTAGTGCTGGAGACAGTTTGGAGGTGTGCTCGCTAGTGCTGGAGACAGTTTGCAGGTGTGCTCGCTAGTGCTGGAGACAGTTTGGAGGTGTGCTCGCTAGTGCTGGAGACAGTTTGGAGGTGTGCTCGCTAGTGCTGGAGACAGTTTGGAGGTGTGCTCGCTAGTGCTGGAGACAGTTTGGAGGTGTGCTCGCTAGTGCTGGAGACAGTTTGGAGGTGTGCTCGCTAGTGCTGGAGACAGTTTGGAGGTGTGCTCGCTAGTGCTGGAGACAGTTTGGAAGTGTGCTCGCTAGTGCTGGAGACAGTTTGCAGGTGCTCGCTAGTGCTGGAGACAGTTTGGAGGTGTGCTCGCTATTGCTGGAGACAGTTTGGAAGTGTGCTCGCTAGTGCTGGAGACAGTTTGCAGGTGTGCTCGCTAGTGCTGGAGACAGTTTGGAGGTGTGCTCGCTAGTGCTGGAGACAGTTTGGAAGTGTGCTCGCTAGTGCTGGAGACAGTTTGGAAGTGTGCTCGCTAGTGCTGGAGACAGTTTGCAGGTGTGCTCGCTAGTGCTGGAGACAGTTTGGAAGTGTGCTCGCTAGTGCTGGAGACAGTTTGCAGGTGTGCTCGCTAGTGCTGGAGACAGTTTGGAGGTGTGCTCGCTAGTGCTGGAGACAGTTTGGAGGTGTGCTCGCTAGTGCTGGAGACAGTTTGGAGGTGTGCTCGCTAGTGCTGGAGACAGGAGACAGTTTGGAGGTGTGCTCGCTAGTGCTGGAGACAGTTTGGAGGTGTGCTCGCTAGTGCTGGAGACAGTTTGGAGGTGTGCTCGCTAGTGCTGTAGACAGTTTGGAGGTGTGCTCGCTATTGCTGGAGACAGTTTGGAGGTGTGCTCGCTATTGCTGGAGACAGTTTGGAGGTGTGCTCGCTAGTGCTGTAGACAGTTTGGAGGTGTCGCTCTGCAGTTTGGAGGAGACAGTTTGGAGACAGTTTGGAAGTGCTCGCTAGTGCTGGAGACAGTTTGGAGGTGTGCTCGCTAGTGCTGGAGACAGTTTGGAGGTGTGCTCGCTAGTGCTGGAGACAGTTTGGAGGTGTGCTCGCTAGTGCTGGAGACAGTTTGGAGGTGTGCTCGCTAGTGCTGGAGACAGTTTGGAGGTGTGCTCGCTAGTGCTGTAGACAGTTTGGAGGTGTGCTCGCTAGTGCTGGAGACAGTTTGGAGGTGTGCTCGCTAGTGCTGGAGACAGTTTGGAGGTGTGCTCGCTAGTGCTGGAGACAGTTTGGAGGTGTGCTCACTAGTGCTGGAGACAGTTTGGAGGTGTGCTCGCTAGTGCCGGAGACAGTTTGGAGGTGTGCTCACTAGTGCCGGAGACAGTTTGGAGGTGTGCTCGCTAGTGCTGGAGACAGTTTGGAGGTGTGCTCGCTAGTGCCGGAGACAGTTTGGAGGTGTGCTCGCTAGTGCTGGAGACAGTTTGAGTGCCGTTTGCTCGCTAGTGCCGGAGACAGTTTGGAGGTGTGCTCGCTAGTGCTGGAGACAGTTTGGAGGTGTGCTCGCTAGTGCTGGAGACAGTTTGGAGGTGTGCTCGCTAGTGCTGGAGACAGTTTGGAGGTGTGCTCACTAGTGCTGGAGACAGTTTGGAGGTGTGCTCGCTAGTGCTGGAGACAGTTTGGAGGTGTGCTCGCTAGTGCTGGAGACAGTTTGGAGGTGTGCTCGCTAGTGCCGGAGACAGTTTGGAGGTGTGCTCGCTAGTGCTGGAGACAGTTTGGAGGTGTGCTCGCTAGTGCTGGAGACAGTTTGGAGGTGTGCTCGCTAGTGCCGGAGACAGTTTGGAGGTGTGCTCGCTAGTGCTGGAGACAGTTTGGAGGTGTGCTCGCTAGTGCCGGAGACAGTTTGGAGGTGTGCTCGCTAGTGCCGGAGACAGTTTGGAGGTGTGTGCTCGCTAGTGCTGGAGACAGTTTGGAGGTGTGCTCGCTAGTGCCGGAGACAGTTTGGAGGTGTGCTCGCTAGTGCTGGAGACAGTTTGGAGGTGTGCTCGCTAGTGCTGGAGACAGTTTGGAGGTGTGCTCACTAGTGCTGGAGACAGTTTGGAGGTGTGCTCACTAGTGCCGGAGACAGTTTGGAGGTGTGCTCGCTAGTGCTGGAGACAGTTTGGAGGTGTGCTCACTAGTGCTGGAGACAGTTTGAAGGTGTGCTCACTAGTGCTGGAAACAGTTTGGAGGTGTGCTCACCAGTGCTGGAGACAGTTTGGAGGTGTGCTCACCAGTAGTGGAGACAGTTTGGAGGTGTACTCACCAGTGCTGGAGACAGTTTGGAGGTGTTATAACCAGTGTTGGAGAGAGTTTGGAGATGTGCTCAGCAGTGCTGAAGACAGTTTGGAGGTGTGCTCACCAGTGCTGGTGACAGTTTGGAGGTGTGCTCACCAGTGCTGGAGACAGTTTGGAGGTGTTATAACCAGTGTTGGAGAGAGTTTGGAGATGTGCTCACCAGTGCTGAAGACAGTTTGGAGGTGTGCTCACCAGTGCTGGTGACAGTTTGGAAGTGTGCTCACCAGTGCTGGAGACAGTTTGGAGCTGTGCTCACCAGTGCTGGAGACAGTTTGGAGGTGTGCTCAACAGTGCTGGAGACAGTTTGGAGGTGTGCTCACCAGTGCTGGAGACAGTGGGGAGGTGTGCTCACCAGTGCTGGAGACAGTTTGGAGGTGTGCTCACCAGTGCTGGAAACAGTTTGGAGGTGTGCTCACCAGTACTGGAGACAGTTTGGAGATGTGCTCACCAGTGCTGGAGAGAGTTTGGAGGTGTGCTCACCAGTGCTGGAGACATTTTGGAGATGTGCTCACCAGTGCTGGAGAGAGTTTGGAGGTGTGCTCACCAGTGCTAGAGACAGTTTGGAGGTGTGCTCACCAGTGCTGGAGACATTTTGGAGATGTGCTCACCAGTGCTGGAAACAGTTTGGAGGTGTGCTCACCAGTACTGGAGACAGTTTGGAGGTGTGCTCACCAGTGCTGGAAACAGTTTGGAGGTGTGCTCACCAGTACTGGAGACAGTTTGGAGATGTGCTCACTAGTGTTGGAGAGAGTTTAGAGATGTGCTCACCAGTGCTGGAGACAGTTTGGAGCTGTGCTCACCAGTGCTGGAGACAGTTTGGAGGTGTGCTCACCAGTGCTGGAGACACTTTGGAGGTGTGCTCACCAGTGCTGGAGACAGTTTGGAGATGTGCTCACCAGTGCTGGAGAGAGTTTGGAGGTGTGCTCACCAGTGCTGGAGACAGTTTGGAGGTGTGCTCACCAGTGCTGGAGACAGTTTGGAGGTGTGCTCACTAGTGCTGGAAACAGTTTGGAGGTGTGCTCACTAGTGCTGGAAACAGTTTGGAGGTGTGCTCACCAGTGCTGGAGACAGTTTGGAGGTGTGCTCACTAGTGCTGGAGACAGTTTGCAGGTGTGCTCGCTCACAGTTTGGAGGTGTGCTCGCTAGTGCTGGAGACAGTTTGCAGTGCTGGAGACAGTTTGCAGGTGTGCTCACTAGTGCTGGAGACAGTTTGGAGGTGTGCTCGCTAGTGCTGGAGACAGTTTGGAGGTGTGCTCACTAGTGCTGGAGACAGTTTGGAGGTGTGCTCACTAGTGCTGGAGACAGTTTGGAGGTGTGCTCACTAGTGCTGGAGACAGTTTGGAGGTGTGCTCACTAGTGCTGGAGACAGTTTGGAGGTGTGCTCGCTAGTGCTGGAGACAGTTTGGAGGTGTGCTCACTAGTGCCGGAGACAGTTTGGAGGTGTGCTCACTAGTGCCGGAGACAGTTTGGAGGTGTGCTCACTAGTGCCGGAGACAGTTTGGAGGTGTGCTCACTAGTGCCGGAGACAGTTTGGAGGTGTGCTCGCTAGTGCTGGAGACAGTTTGGAAGTGTGCTCGCTAGTGCTGGATACAGTTTGGAGGTGTGCTCACCAGACAGTAGGTGTGCTCGGTGCGGAGACAGTTTGGAGATGTGCTCACTAGTGTTGGAGAGAGTTTAGAGATGTGCTCACCAGTGCTGGAGACAGTTTGGAGGTGTGCTCGCTAGTGCAGACAGTTTGGAGTGCTGGAGACAGTTTGGAGTTGTGCTCACTAGTGCTGGAGACAGTTTGGAGGTGTGCTCGCTAGTGCTGGAGACAGTTTGGAGGTGTGCTCACCAGTGCTGGAGACAGCTTGGAGGTGTGCTCACCAGTGCTAGAGACAGTTTGGAGGTGTGCTCACTAGTGCCGGAGACAGTTTGGAGGTGTGCTCGCTAGTGCGGGAGACAGTTTGGGGGTGTGCTCACTAGTGCAGGAGACAGTTTGGAGGTGTGGTCGCTAGTGCTGGAGACAGTTTGGAGGTGTGCTCACTAGTGCTGGAGACAGTTTGGAGGTGTGCTCGCTAGTGCTGGAGACAGCTTGGAGGTGTGCTCACTAGTGCTGGAGACAGTTTGGAGTTGTGCTCACTCGCTAGTGCTGGAGTCAGTTTGGAGGTGTGCTCACTAGTGCCGGAGACAGTTTGGAGGTGTGCTCACCAGTGCTGGAGACAGTTTGGAGGTGTGCTCACCAGTGTTGGAGACAGTTTGGAGATGTGCTCACCAGTGTTGGAGACAGCTTGGAGGTGTGCTCACCAGTGCTGGAGACAGTTTGGAGATGTGCTCACCAGTGCTGGAGACAGTTTGGAGGTGTGCTCACCAGTGCTGGAGACAGTTTGGAGGTGTGCTCACCAGTGCTGGAGACAGTTTGGAGATGTGCTCACCAGTGCTGGAGACAGCTTGGAGGTGTGCTCACCACTGCTGGAGACAGTTTGGAGATGTGCTCACCAGTGCTGGAGACAGCTTGGATGTGTGCTCACCAGTGCTGGAGACAGTTTGGAGGTGTGCTCACCAGTGCTGGAGACAGTTTGGAGATGTGCTCACCAGTGCTAGAGACAGCTTGGAGGTGTGCTCACCAGTGCTGGAGACAGTTTAGAGATGTGCTCAACAGTGCTGGAGACAGTTTGGAGATGTGCTCACCAGTGCTGGAGACAGTTTGGAGGTGTGCTCATCAGTGCTGGAGACAGTTTGAGGTGTGCTTACCAGTGCTGGAGACAGTTTTGAGGTGTGCTCACCAGTGCTGGAGTCAGTTTGGAGGTGTGCTCACCAGTGCTGGAAACAGTTTGGAGGTGTGCTCACCAGTGCTTGAGACAGTTTGGAGGTGTGCTCGCCAGTGCTGGAGACAGTTTGGAGGTGTGCTCACCAGTGCTGAAGTCAGTTTGGAGGTGTGCTCACCAGTGCTGGAGACAGTTTGGAGGTGTGCTCACCTGGAGTGCTCACCAGTGGAGACAGTTTGGAGGTGTGCTCACTGGAGTGCTGGAGACAGTTTGGAGGTGTGCTCACCAGTGCTGTTTGGAAGGTGAGAGTGCTGGAGTTTGGAGGTGTGCTCACCAGTGCTGGAGACAGTTTGGAGGTGTGGAGGTTCGCTAGTGCTGGAGACAGTGTGCTCAGTTTGGAGTGCTCACCAGTGCTGGAGAGACAGTTTGGAGGTGTGCTCACCAGTGCTGGAGAGAGTTTGGAGGTGTGCTCACCAGTGCTGGAGACAGTTTGGAGGTGTGCTCACCAGTGCTGGAGACAGTTTGGAGGTGTGCTCACCAGTGCTGGAGAGAGTTTGGAGGTGTGCTCACCAGTGCTGGAGACAGTTTGGAAGTGTGCTCACCAGTGCTGGAGACAGTTTGGAGGTGTGCTCACCAGTGCTGGAGTCAGTTTGGAGGTGTGCTCACCAGTGCTGGAGACAGTTTGGAGGTGTGCTCACCAGTGCTGGAGTCAGTTTGGAGGTGTGCTCACCAGTGCTGGAGACAGTTTGGAGGTGTGCTCACCAGTGCTGGAGACAGTTTGGTGGTGTGCTCACCAGTGCTGGAGTCAGTTTGGAGGTGTGCTCACCAGTGCTGGAGTCAGTTTGGAGGTGTGCTCACCAGTGCTGGAGACAGTTTGGAGGTGTGCTCACCAGTTCTGGAGTCAGTTTGGAGGTGTGCTCACCAGTGCTGGAGACAGTTTGGAGGTGTGCTCACCAGTGCTGGAGACAGTTTGGAGGTGTACTCACCAGTGCTGGAGACAGTTTGGAGGTGTGCTCACCAGTTCTGGAGTCAGTTTGGAGGTGTGCTCACCAGTGCTGGAGACAGTTTGGAGGTGTGCTCACCAGTGCTGGAGTCAGTTTGGAGGTGTGCTCACCAGTGCTGGAGTCAGTTTGGAGGTGTGCTCACCAGTGCTGGAGTCAGTTTGGAGGTGTGCTCACCAGTGCTGGAGACAGCTTGGAGGTGTGCTCACCAGTGCTGGAGTCAGTTTGGAGGTGTGCTGACCAGCGCTGGAGACAGCTTGGAGGTGTGCTCACCAGTGCTGGAGACAGTTTGGAGGTGTGCTCACCAGTGCTGGAGTCAGTTTGGAGGTGTGCTCACCAGTGCTGGAGTCAGTTTGGAGGTGTGCTCACCAGTGCTGGAGTCAGTTTGGAGGTGTGCTCACCAGTGCTGGAGTCAGTTTGGAGGTGTGCTGACCAGTGCTGGAGTCAGTTTGGAGGTGTGCTCACCAGTGCTGGAGACAGTTTGGAGGTGTGCTCACCAGTGCTGGAGACAGTTTGGAGGTGTGCTCACCAGTGCTGGAGACAGTTTGGAGGTGTGCTCACCAGTGCTGGAGACAGTTTGGAGGTGTGCTCACCAGTGCTGGAGACAGTTTGGAGGTGTGCTCACCAGTGCTGGAGACAGTTTGGAGGTGTGCTCACCAGTGCTGGAGTCAGTTTGGAGGTGTGCTCAGTGCCAGTGCTGGAGTCAGTTTGGAGGTGTGCTCACCAGTGCTGGAGTCAGTTTGGAGGTGTGCTCACCAGTGCTGGAGTCAGTTTGGAGGTGTGCTCACCAGTGCTGGAGTCAGTTTGGAGGTGTGCTCACCAGTGCTGGAGTCAGTTTGGAGGTGTGCTCACCAGTGCTGGAGACAGTTTGGAGGTGTGCTCACTAGTGCTGGAGACAGTTTGGAGGTGTGCTCACTAGTGCTGGAGACAGTTTGGAGGTGTGCTCACCAGTGCTGGAGACAGTTTGGAGGTGTGCTCACCAGTGCTGGAGACAGTTTGGAGGTGTGCTCACCAGTGCTGGAGACAGCTTGGAGGTGTGCTCACCAGTGCTGGAGACAGCTTGGAGGTGTGCTCACCAGTGCTGGAGACAGCTTGGAGGTGTGCTCACCAGTGCTGGAGACAGCTTGGAGGTGTGCTCACTAGTGCTGGAGACAGTTTGGAGGTGTGCTCACCAGTGCTGGAGACAGCTTGGAGGTGTGCTCACCAGTGCTGGAGACAGCTTGGAGGTGTGCTCACCAGTGCTGGAGACAGCTTGGAGGTGTGCTCACCAGTGCTGGAGACAGCTTGGAGGTGTGCTCACCAGTGCTGGAGACAGCTTGGAGGTGTGCTCACCAGTGCTGGAGACAGCTTGGAGGTGTGCTCACCAGTGCTGGAGACAGCTTGGAGGTGTGCTCACCAGTGCTGGAGACAGCTTGGAGTTGTGCTCACCAGTGCTGGAGACAGTTTGGAGGTGTGTTCACCAGTGCTGGAGACAGCTTGGAGGTGTGCTCACCAGTGCTGGAGACAGTTTGGAGGTGTGCTCACCAGTGCTGGAGACAGTTTGGAGGTGTGCTCACCAGTGCTGGAGACAGTTTGGAGGTGTGCTCACCAGTGCTGGAGACAGCTTGGAGGTGTGCTCACCAGTGCTGGAGACAGTTTGGAGGTGTGCTCACCAGTGCTGGAGACAGCTTGGAGGTGTGCTCACCAGTGCTGGAGACAGCTTGGAGGTGTGCTCACCAGTGCTGGAGACAGTTTGGAGGTGTGTTCACCAGTGCTGGAGACAGTTTGGAGGTGTGTTCACCAGTGCTGGAGACAGTTTGGAGGTGTGCTCACCAGTGCTGGAGACAGTTTGGAGGTGTGCTCACCAGTGCTGGAGACAGTTTGGAGGTGTGCTCACCAGTGCTGGAGTCAGTTTGGAGGTGTGCTCACCAGTGCTGGAGTCAGTTTGGAGGTGTGCTCACCAGTGCTGGAGTCAGTTTGGAGGGCTTCTGTGCATGGGCTTGCATGAGGATATTTCTTTCAATGACACGTTCCAGAGGTTTAGAATTTTGGTTGTACATGTACATCCTAGGATGATCCTTATCGCTTCGTTCTCAAAATTTTCAAACCCTCAGAGCTTTCTGAGCAAAATTTATAATTTTCAATTTTTTTACTGTAGTTAAATACCAGGGATGAGACGCATGCCACACCTCAAAGCACTCTCAGCCTCTCTTTGTATTGGCGACAAAATCTTGTTACAAGTCCAAGTAGTGGAGCCTAGATACCTGTATCTGGTTACATATTCTAGCCGAGACTCATCATGCAACTAGATTCTTACGTACTGCGCCTCTCTCTCGGGGAGGACGCCTGTTAAGTATCTTGGTTTTTCTGGGCCGAGATGATCAACTCCAGGTCCTGACATGAGTCTAGTACGCTGTTAAGGATGTTTTGGGTGGTGAAGAATCCGCTGGTGTGAATTATTATATCATCAGCAAAGGTAATCATATAATGACTGCGCATAGCATTTAGCAAAACATTAATTAGAATGTTGGAAAAATGTGAGACTGAGGGCACCGCTCTGTGGAGTTCCTAATTCAAAGTCTTTAGTTACTCTTCTATGCGTTTGGAGCAGCAGAAAAGAGATTCTGTAGACTTTACTCCAGCGGAGAAGCCGTCTTCAAGCACCCATACTGGCAAGTTCACTAATGATTACATGTTGGTCAGCTGTCTCAAAAGCACATTTAATAGGAAGTTAGTATGAGAGCTGTCAGTGTGCAGGGTGAGAAAGATGGTCATGCAATGACGCACGCTCTTAGCATGCATGAAACCATGCAGCCAGGATGAGACAGACGTCTATGCGAGAGACGATTTAGAATCATTCCCTCAATGTTTTACGCAAGCAGCTGGTAAGAGATACTGGGAGAAATGTATTTTGTTGATTAGGCTTTAGAATGGGTATGATGAAGATTATTGTTCCATGACTTGATGAGCTTCTCAGTTACGTAGTTACGCAGTTACGTAGCTACGCAGTTACGTTGCTCACGATGTATAGGTCAAGTAAAGGATTTCCTGGAACACAACAGAGGAATCTGAGAACGCTGTAAGTAACATCATTCTCCCAAGGCGACGTGGATTTGCCTCTAGTTATTACAGCACAGAGCTCAAGCTTAGTGAAAGGAATGTAGTCGTCATCCTTGTTAAGCATAAAACAAACCAGTCTCTCTCTCTCTCTCTGGCATCATGTTAAGTCTTTAATTATGTCTATGTCCTAATGGTTTGACTGTCATAGCTAGATGTAGCAGTCTAACTTTGACTAAGTCATTCGAGCCTTCAGTTTTTTCTATCTCTGATTCACACACTTAGATAAATAATAGTCCTTAAATTAGACAGAAGAAGAAAGCTGTCAGCAGACATGTTCGCTGTGTTTCCCGTGTAGTCTCATCTGCACTCAGTGTAAATAAACTAAAATACACACCTCTCGGTGGAAATAAATACACCACGTGTAAATGTGTATATCTCTGAGTGTATAAGTAAGGCTGCCATTTCTGTTATCTTGAAGATCTTCTTCAGTCTTGATAGTGAGGACAGTTTTCAAGCATTCCTTGTGAGGATAGACACTTTCTTGAGGATACTATCCCAAGTCTTGCCTCAGCTTGACCTGAACATTTAAGTGTCTCATCGAAAGTTTCTCAAACCTGGGTGTGTCATCCTGTGCGTCGTTGTCTTAATTACCGCCACTCTGGTAGTGGGGCTGCGCCCCCTCCCTCCTTCCCTTCACCTGTTGACACACCTGCTCGCACTCATTTGCCCCGAATTATACATTTGGGTAATTATAGCCGGGGGAATGACTCGTTTCCACCACCAGCCTCTCTTCCACACACACATGTATCAATATATGCATGCATGCTCGCATGCATACACACGCACGCATAAACACACACACACACACACACACACACACACACACACACACACACACACACACACACACACACAAGGTGGACAGAGATAGGATGTTCCAGAGAGGGGACACAGAAACAAGGGGTCACAACTGGAAGCTGAAGACTCAGACGAGTCACAGGGACGTTAGGAAGTATTTCTTCAGTCATAGAGTCGTCAGGAAGTGGAATAGCCTAGCAAGTGAAGTAGTGGAGGCAGGAACCATACATAGTTTTAAGAAGAGGTATGACAAAGCTCAGGAAGCAGAGAGAGAGAGAGGACCTAGTAGCAATCAGTGAAGAGGCGGGGCCAGGAGCTGAGTCTCGACCCCTGCAACCACAATTAGGTGAGTACAATTAGGTGGGTACACACACACACACACACATACACACACACGGGGCCAGGAGCTCGGACTCGACCCCCGCAACCTCAACTAGGTGAGTACACACACACACACACACACACACACACACACACACACACACACACACACACACACACACACACACACACACACACACGCACAGTAGCAACCGGTGAAGAGGCGGGGCCAGGAGCTAAGACTCGACCCCTGCAACCACAAATAGGTGAGTACAAATAGGTGAGTACACACACACACACACACACACACACACACACACAGCAAAGATCGGTATTTCTGGTATATGGGAACAACATACCAGAATATTACTGAGTCAGATGCATCCCAGTCTGAAAATTATGTGAAATTAATAAGAAAACAAAATAATAAGGACAGGGAGAGGCTACAAATGTATCTGGACAAACTACAAGACTGGTTAGTCAAGTGGCTACTTAAATTCAACTGCAGTAAATGTGCGGTTGTGAAAATTGGGGAAACAAAAAAGAAGACCGGAAAGTGAGTATAGACTCGGGGGTTGGTGAGATGGAAGGTGTAAACCTCGCTCAAGGAGAAGGTTCTAGGGGTGAGCATAGTGCCGAGTATATTGCCTATGGCACACGTCAAATGAATACCGTGTGCAGGGAATGACTGGCAGATCTAAGGGAAGCTTACAAGAATCTCAACATAGCGTCATTCACGGCCTTGTACAACATACGTCACATCCATCTTGAAGTACACAGCACCAGCATGAAACTCACACCTGGTCAACCATATTACGAAACTAGAGAAAGTGCAGAGGTATGCGACGAAAATAGTCCCAGAGCTAAGAGAAATGAGTTACGAAGAGAAGCTAAAGGAACTAAACCCAATGATATTACAAGATAGAAAACAAAAATAAGGGGAGACATGATAACAATATACGAGATACTCAGGGGAAATTGGTAGAGTGGAGAGGGGTAAGATGTTCGAAGGCAGGGGAAAGTGTTCATGACGTCACAATTGGAAAATTAAACACACAGATGAGCCACGGGGATGTTAGGAAATATTTCTTTAGCCTCTGTGTGATAAGAGGTGGAATAACCTGGACTAGGTAGCATAGGCAGCCTTCATACACAGCTTTAAAAATAAGTACGACAGGACCAACGACAACCCTTTCATCTTCATCTCTTCACACCATTCTTCTCCTCTCTTACCCTCATTCTTTCTCTCTCTCTCTCTCTCTCTCTCTCTCTCTCTCTCTCTCTCTCTCTCTCTCTCTCTCTCTCTCTCTCTCTCTCTCTCTCTCTCTCTCTCTCTCTCTCTCTTACCCCTTCCCTATTCTCTTTTTTTCCCACTCTTGCTTTCTATCTCCCTCTCTTGTTTTCTCTCAGCTTTCTTTATTACTCCCCTTCTTTCCTCTCTTTTTTCCCCTCTCACGTCTCACTTCACCCTCCCCTCCAGCAGCAGCTGTAATGTCACTCTATTGTTACACAAACATATAAACCAAACAACTTTGTATTGTTTGAACAAGTATAAAAATCCTATATAAAAAATGCCTTTAAATTGTGTAAAAGAGTACAAAACAAAAACCTTTAAAGTGTGTAAAAAAAAAAAAATATGTACGAAGCGGTAAAAGGTTGTAAATTACGAACTTACCTTCACTAGTTAAACTGTTACCATCAACACTTACTGGGAGAAGCAAAAGAAACAAGATGGAGGAGAAACACAAATTATTAGCATTTGTAAAACTCACTGATCTCAGACATGAATGTTTAACTTAAACATAGATGATTAGTTATGCAATAATTGCCAACAAGCGATACAAAATGCAATACAACCACGGAGGGAGTTGAACGACAGCTCTAGGCCTGGGTCTTGCAATCAACATATCATCAGGAGCTATGAAAGTGATACATCAAAGGAAGGCAATTCAAGGGCTTAGACTACACCTCACAGTCAACCCCCACAACAAAGAAACACCTGACGCGCGACAATACCGGACTCATAAGAAAAGAGGAACACTGCAGTAGGTCCGCTGGTCCAACTAGATACGTCCTCACGACATCCCACTAACTAAATATTCTACCCAAGAAATAAGGTTTATTATTTGTCCATTGGACAAATAATATATATATATATATATATATATATATATATATATATATATATATATATATATATATATATATATATATATATATATATATATATATATATATATATAATATATATATATATATATATATATATATATATATATATATATATATATATATATATATACATAATATATATATATATGTCGTGGCGAATAGGCAGAACTTGCGATCTTGGCTAAATAGCAACGCTCATCTTGCCATATAGGACAAGGGAAAATTTGTGTATGCAATAATTTCGCCAAAATCATTCTAAACCTTAAAAAAATATATATATTTGATTGTGTTTGTTTAGTACTAAATTACTGTCAACGTATTTAAAATATATTTAGTTGAGTTAGGCTAAAATAAATTGCACTTGTTATAATAAGGTTAGGTAAGTTTTCTAAGATTCTTTTGGTGCAAAATTAAAAACTTTTACATTAACATTAATGAAAAAAATATATCTTTAAACGTATAAGAGAAAATTTCAGAAAGGGCTTAATTTTAAATGAGTTCTTGCTAATTGACCAGTTTTACATATTCGGCACGACATACACACACACACACACCCACACATA
>NC_091304.1:2649722-2719722 GCF_038502225.1 Cherax quadricarinatus | reverse complement strand
GAAGAAGAGAAGCTGAAGAAGAAATGAAGCTGAGGAAGAAGAGAAGCTGAGGAAGAAGAGAAACTGAGGAAGAAGGGAAGCTGAGGAAGAAGACAAGCTGAAGAAGAAGAGAAGCTGAGGAAGAAGAGAAGCTGAGAAAGAAGAGAAGCTGAGGAAGAAGACAAGCCGAGGAAGAAGGGAAGCTGAGGAAGAAGAGAAGCTGAGGAAGAAGAGAAGCTGAGGAAGAAGAGAAGCTGAGGAAGAAGGGAAGCTGAGGAAGAAGAGAAGCTGAGGAAGAAGAGAAGTTGAGGAAGAGAGAAGCTGAGGAAGAAGAGAAGCTGAGGAAGAAGAGAAGTTGAGGAAGAAGAGAAGCTGAGGAAGAAGAAAAGCTGAAGAAGAGAAGCTGAGGAAGAAGAGAAGCTGAGGAAGAAGAGAAGCTGAGGAAGAAGAGAAGCTGAGGATGAAGGGAAGCTGAGAAAGAAGAGAAGCTGAGGAAAAAGAGAAGCTGAGAAAGAAGGGAAGCTGAGGAAGAAAAGAAGCTGAGGAAGAAGAGAAGCTGAGGAAGAAGAGAAGCTGAGGAAGAAGAGAAGCTGAGGAAGAAGGGAAGCTGTGGAAGAAGAGAAGCTGAGGAAGAAGAGAAGCTGAGGAAGAAGGGAAGCTGAGGAAGAAGAGAAGCTGAGGAAGAAGGAAAGCTGAGGAAGAAGAGAAGCTGAGGAAGAAGAGAAGCTGAGGAAGAAGAGAAGCTCAGGAAGAAGGGAAGCTGAGGAAGAAGAGAAACTGAGGAAGAAGAGAAGCTGAGGAAGAAGAGAAGCTGAGGAAGAAGAGAAGCTGAGTAAGAAGGGAAGCTGAGGAAGAAGAGAAGCTGAGGAAGAAGAGAAGCTGAGGAAGAAAGGAAGCTGAAGAAGAAGAGAAGCTGAGGAAGAAGAGAATCTGAGGAAGAAGGGAAGCTGAGGAAGAAGACAAGCTGAGGAAGAAGACAAGCTGAGGAAGAAGAGAAGCTGAGGAAGAAGGGAAGCTGTGGAAGAAGAGAAGCTGAGGAAGAAAAGAAGCTGAGGACGAAGGGAAGCTGAGGAAAGAGAAGCTGAGGAAGAAGGAAAGCTGAGGAAGAAGAGGCTGCGGAAGAAGAGAAGCTGAGGAAGAAGAGAAGCTCAGAAGAAGAAGCTGAAGAAGAAGCTGAGGAAGAAGAGAAGCTGAGGAAGAAAGAAAGCTGAAGAAGAAGAGAAGCTGAGGAAGAAGGGAAGCTGAGAAGAAGAGAAGCTGAGGAAGAAGGGAAAAAGAAGAGAAGCTGAGGAAGAAGAGAAGCTGGAAGAGAAGCTGAGGAAGAAGGGAAGCTGTGGAAGAAGAGAAGCTGAGGAAGAAAAGAAGCTGAGGAAGAAGGGAAGCTGAGGAAGAAGAGAAGCTGAGGAAGAAGGAAAGCTGAGGAAGAAGAGAAGCTGCGGAAGAAGAAGAAAGAAGAAGCTCAGGAAGAAGGGAAGCTGAGGAAGAAGTGAAGTTGAGGAAGAAGAGAAGCTGAGGAAGAAGAGAGGCTGACGAAGAAGGGAAGCTGAGGAAGAAGACAAGCTGAGGAAGAAGACAAGCTGAGGAATAAGGGAAGCTGAGGAAGAAAGAAAGCTGAAGAAGAAGAGAAGCTGAGGAAGAAGGGAAGCTGAGAAAGAAGAGAAGCTGAGGAAGAAGGGAAGCTGAGGAAGAAGAGAGGCTGAGGAAGAAGGGAAGCTGAGGAAGAAGAGAAGCTGAGGAAGAAAGAAAGCTGAAGAAGAAGAGAAGCTGAGGAAGAAGGGAAGCTGAGGAAGAAGAGAAGCTGAGGAAGAAAGAAAGCTGAAGAAGAAGAGAAGCTGAGGAAGAAGAGAATCTGAGGAAGAAGGGAAGCTGAGGAAGAAGAGAGGCTGAGGAAGAAGGGAAGCTGAGGAAGAAGAGAATCAGAGGAAGAAGGGAAGCTGAGGAAGAAGAGAAGCTGAGGAAGAAGGAAAGCTGAGGATGAAGAGAAGCTGAAGAAGAAGAGAAACTGAGGAAGAGAGAAGCTGAGGAAGAAGAGAAGCTGAGGAAGAAGAGAAATTGAGGAAGAAGGGAAGCTGAGGAAGAAGAAAAGCTGAAGAAGAGAAGCTGAGGAAGAAGAGAAGCTGAGGAAGAAGGGAAGCTGAGGAAGAAGAGAAGCTGAGGAAGAAGAGAAGCTGAGGAAGAAGAGAAGCTGAGGAAGAAGAGAAGCTGAGGAAGAAGGGAAGCTGAGGAAGAAGAGAAGCTGAGGAAGAAGGGAAGCTGAGGAAGAAGAGAAGCTGAGGAAGAAGGGAAGCTGAGGAAGAAGAGAAGCTGAGGAAGAAGAGAAGCTGAGGAAGAAGGGAAGCTGAGGAAGAAGAGAAGCTGAGGAAAAAGAGAAGCTGAGGAAGAAGAGAAGCTGAGGAAGAAGAGAAGCTGAGGAAGAAGAGAAGCTGAGGAAGAAGAGAAGTTGAGGAAGAAGAGAAGCTGAGGAAGAAGAGAAGCTGAGGGAGAAGAGAAGCTGAGAGAGAAGAGAAGCTGAGGAAGAAGAGAAGCTGAGAAAGAAGGGAAGCTGAGGAAGAAGAGAAGCTGAGGAAGAAGAGAAGCTGAGGAAGAAGAGAAGCTGAGGAAGAAGAGAAGCTGAGGAAGAAGAGAAGCTGAGGAAGAAGAGAAGCTGAGGAAGAAGAGAAGCTGAGGAAGAAGGGAAGCTGAGGAAGAAGAGAAGTTGAGGAAGAAGAGAAGCTGAGGAAGAAGAGAAGCTGAGGAAGAAGAGAAGCTGAGGAAGAAGAGAAGCTGAGGAAGAAGAGAAGCTGAGGAAGAAGAGAAGCTGAGGAAGAAGGGAAGCTGAGGAAGAAGAGAAGTTGAGAAAAAAGGGAAGCTGAGGAAGAAGAGAAGCTGAGGAAGAAGGGAAGCTGAGGAAGACGAGAAGGTGAGGAAGAAGAGAAGCTGAGGAAGAAGAGAAGCTGAGGAAGAAGGGAAGCTGAGGAAGCAGGGAAGCACAAGAGGGAGAGAGCAGAAAGATGGTTCTCATAAGACTGTTGATGGTAGGAGCACCAATAAAGGTTGAAGCCAGTGTTCATAGCCTTGAGATAATTCAGTTTAAAACTTGTTAAGACGGAGCAAAGAAAGTTCGAGAGAGACAGAAAAGTTTGAAGAGAGAGCCAGGAAATAATCTGTGAAGTGAAGTCAGAGAGAAAGAAGTCAGGGAGAAGGAAGCCAGGGAAAAGGAAACCAGAAAGAGGGAAGGCAGGGAGAAGGAAGCCAGGGAGAAGGAAGCCAAGGAGAAGGAAGCCAGGGAGATGGAAGCCAGAAAGAGGGAAGGCAGGGAGAAGGAAGCCAGGGAGAAGGAAGCCAAGGAGAAGGAAGCCAGGGAGAAGGAAGCCAGGGAGATGGAAGCCAGGGAAAGGGGGAGCCAAGGAGAAGGAAGCCAGGGAGAAGGAAGCCAGGGAGATGGAAGCCAGAAAGAGGGAAGGCAGGGAGAAGGAAGCCAGGGACAAGAACTTATACCATTATTACGAAGTAACATGGTAACATGCTGTAGCCCCCTGGTGATGTTGTGACCCCCTGCTGATGTTGTGACCCCCTGGAGATGTTGTGACCCCCTGCTGATGTTGTGACCCCCTGCTGATGTTGTGACCCCATGCTGATGTTGTGACTCCTTATTGATGTTGTGACCCCCTGCTCATGTTGTGACTCCCTATTGATGTTGTGACCCCCTGCTGATGTTGTGTCTCCCTATTGATGTTTTGACCCCCTGCTGATGTTGTGACTCCCTATTGATGTTGTGACCCCTTGCTGATGTTGTGACTCCCTATTGATGTTGTGACTCCTTATTGATGTTGTGACCCCCTGCTCATATTGTGACTCCCTACTGATGTTGTGACCCCTGCTGATGTTGTGACTCCCTATTGATGTTGTGACCCCCTGCTGATGTTGTGACCCCCTGCTGATGTTGTGACTCCCTATTGATGTTGTGACCCCCTGCTGATGTTGTGACCCCCTGCTGATGTTGTGACTCCCTATTGATGTTGTGACCCCCTGCTCATATTGTGACTCCCTATTGATGTTGTGACCCCTGCTGATGTTGTGACTCCCTATTGATGTTGTGACTCCCTATTGATGTTGTGACCCCCTGCTGATGTTGTGACCCCCTGCTGATGTTGTGACTCCCTATTGATGTTGTGACCCCCTGCTGATGTTGTGACCCCTGTTGATGTGACCGAAACTGATGTTGTGACCCCATGGTGATGTTGTGACTTCCTATTGATGTTGTGACCCCCTGCTGATGTTGTGACCCCCTCCTGATGTTGTGACTACCTATTGACGTTGTGATCCCCCGCTGATGTTGTGATCCTCTGCTGATGTTGTGACCCCCTGCTGATGTTGTGACCCTCTGCTGATGTTGTGACTCCCTCTTGATGTTGTGATCCCCTGCTGATGTTGTGACCCTCTGCTGATGTTGTGATTCCTTGTTGGTGTTGTTATCATGTGGGAGTTCGATACGTGGATAGGGTAAAGTAATACTCATGTAGGCTGGTAGTACGTATAATTACAGATAATGTGGGGAGCGCCCAAACAGCCTGCCTATCTCCTTGCTCACTCTCGTATAACTGACTAGCCGCCCACAGTACCCATATGTGAGGGGGTCTTTGAATACTGCTGTGGTCAGCACAATATGAATACAGACAGTGACTCAGGCAGAGACGGTTGGTAGTGAGTCATCTACTGGTACACTGGTTACTGGTAACTGGTTACTACTACTGAGAGCTCGGCGACGCTAACGTATGTCGTCCCGACATACAACTAATACAAACTAGAGATGGCAGGTATACGACTTGGGCTGATTGTATACAATGTCAAAGTACACAACAATTAAACATTATAACATACATAAGTAGAACATTGGAATGGAAGCTTACGTAACTGAAACTGTAATGCAATACAAGGTATAATATAGCACAACTCATCGAATGAAACTCAACATTGGGATTACACAGTGGAAGTGATAAAAAAAAATTGATCGATCGATCTGTATTCATGTGATCTACGGATTCTGAGGCCGCCCACAGTACCCATATGTGAGGGGGTCTTTGAATACTGCTGTGGTCAGCACAATATGAATACAGACAGTGACTCAGGCAGAGACGGTTGGTAGTGAGTCATCTACTGGTACACTGGTTACTGGTAACTGGTTACTACTACTGAGATTGTGATCCCCTACTGATGTTGTGACCACCTGCTGATGTTGTGGCCCCCTCATGTTGTTGTGACTCCCTATTGATGTTATGACCCCCTGCTGATGTTGTGACTCCCTATTGATGTTGTGACCCTCTGCTGCTGTTGAGACTCCCTATTGATGTTGTGACCTGCTGCTGATGCTGTGACTCTCTATTGATGTTGTGACCCTTGCTGATGTTGTGACCCCCTGCTCATGTTGTGACTCCCTATTGATGTTGTGACCCCCTGCTGATGTTGTGACTACCTATTGATGTAGTAACACTCTGCTGATGCTGTGACTCAATACTGATGTTGTGATCCCCTGCTGATGTTGGGACAATCTGCTGATGTTGTGATTCCCTATTGATGTTGTGACCCCTGCTGATGTTGTGACGCCCTATTGATGTTGTGACCCTCTGCTGAAGTTGTGACTCCCTATTGATGTTTTGACTCCCTATTGATGTTGTGACCCCTGCTGATGTTGTGACTCCCTATTGATGTTGTGACCCCCTGCCGATGTTGTGACCCCCTGCTGATGTTGTGACTCCCTATTGATGTTGTGATCCCCTGATGATGTGACCCCTATTGATGTGACCGCCGCTGATGTTGTGACCCCCTGCTGATGTTGTGGCCCCCTCCAGATGTTGTGACTCCCTACTGATGTTGTGACTCCCTATTGATGTTGTGACTCCCTGTTGATGTTGTGACTCCCTGTTGATGTTGTGATTCTTTGCTGATGTTGTGACCCCCTGCTGATGTTGTGACCCCCTGCTTTTGTTGTGACTCCCTGCTGATGTTGTGATTCCCTCTTGGTGTTGTGATTCCCTACTGATGTTGTGACCCCCTGCTGATGTTGTAACCCCCTCCTGATGTTGTGACTCCCTATTGATGCTGTGAGCCCCTGCTGATGTTGTGACTCCCTATTGATGCTGTGACCCTCTGCTGATGTTGTAACCCCTATTGATGTGACTGCCGCTGATGTTGTGACTGCATGCTGATGTTGTGACTTCTTATTCATGTTGTGACCCCCTGCTGATGTTGTGACCCCTCCTGATTTTGTGACTCCCTATTGATGTTGTGATCCCCCGCTGATGTTGCGACTCTCTGTTGATGTTGTGATCCCCTGCTGATGTTGTGACAATTTGCTGATGTTGTGACTCCCTATTGATGTTGTGGCCCCTGCTGATGTTGTGACCCCCTGCTGATGTTGTGATTCCCTATTGATGTTGTGACCCCTGCTGATGTTGTGACGTCCTATTGATGTTGTGACCCTCTGCTGATGTTATGACTCCCTATTGATGTTTTGACTCCCTATTGATGTTGTGACCCCTGCTGATGTTGTGACTCCCTATTGATGTTGTGACCCCCTGCTGATGTTGTGACCCCCTGCTGATGTTGTGACTCTCTATTGATGTTGTGACCCCCTGATGATGTTGTGACTCCTATTGATGTGACCGCCGCTGATGTTGTGACCCCCTGCTGATGTTGTGGCCCCCTCCGGATGTTGTGACTCCCTACTGATGTTGTGATCCCCCGCTGATGTTGTGACTCTCTGTTGATGTTGTGACTCCCTGTTGATGTTGTGACTCCCTGTTGATGTTGTGATTCTTTGCTGATGTTGTGACCCCCTGCTGATGTTGTGACCCCCTGCTGATGTTGTAACTCCCTGTTGATGTTGTGATCCCTTGTTGATGTTGTGACCCCTGCTGATGTTGTGACTCCCTACTGATGTTGTGATTCCCTGTTGGTGTTGTGATTCCCTACTGATGCTGTGAGCCCCTGCTGATGTTGTGACTCCCTATTGATGCTGTGAGCCTCTGCTGATGTTGTAACCCCTATTGATGTGACCGCCGATGATGTTGTGACCGCATGCTGATGTTGTGGCTTCCTATTCATGTTGTGACCCCCTGCTGATGTTGTGACCCCTCCTGATGTTGTGACTCCCTATTGATGTTGTGATCCCCCGCTGATGTTGCGACTCCCTGTTGATGTTGTGACTCCCTGTTGATGTTGTGATCCTCTGCTGATGTTGTGACTCCCTACTGATGTTGTGACCCCATGCTGATCTTGTGACTCCCTATTGATGTTGTGTCTCCCTGCTGATATTGTGACTCCCTATTGATGTTGTGACCCCTGCTGATGTTGTGACCCCTGCTGATGTTGTGACTCACTATTGATGCTGTAACCTCCTGCTGATGTTGTGACCCCTATTGATGTGACAGCCGCTGATCTTGTGACCCCATGCTGATGTTGTGACTTCCTGGTGATGCTGTGACCCCTTCCTGATGTTGTGACCCCCTCCTGATGTTGTGACTTCCTACTGATGTTGTGATTTCCCGCTGATGTTGTGACTCCCTGTTGATGTTGTGACTCCCTATTGATGTTGTGATCCTCTGCTGATGTTGTGACCCCCTGCTGATGTTGTGACCCCCTGATGATGTTGTGACTCCCTGTTGATGTTGTGACTCCCTGCTGATGTTGTGACCCCCTGCTGATGTTGTGAATCCCTGTTGATATTGAGACCCCCTGCTGATGTTGTGACCCTCTTCTGATGTTGTGATTCCCTATTGATGCTGTGACCCCTACTGATGTTGTGACTCCTTATTGATTTTGTGACCCCCTGCTGATGTTGTGCTTACCTATTGATGTTGTAACCCCCTGCTGATGCTGTGAATCCCTATTAATGTTGTGATCCCCTGCTGATGTTGTGACCCTCTGCTGATGTTGTGACTCCCTATTGATGTTTTGACCCCCTGCTGATGTTGTGACCCCCTGCTGATGTTGTGACTCCCTATTGATGTTGTGACCCCCTGCTAATGTTGTGACTCCCTACTGATGTTGTGACCCCCTGCTGATGTTGTGACGGCCTATTGATGTTGTGACCTCTGCTGATGTTGTGACTCCCTATTGATGTTGTGACCCCCTGCTGATGTTGTGACTCCCTACTGATGTTGTGACCCCTTGCTGATGTTGTGACCCCCTGCTGATGTTGTGACTCGATATTGATGTTGTGACCCCCTGCTGATGTTGTGACCCTCTTCTGATGTTGTGACTCCCTATTGATGTTGTGACCCCCTGCTGATGTTGTGACTCCCTATTGATGTTGTGACCCCCTGCTAATGATGTGACTCCCTATTGATGTTGTGACCCCCTGCTGATGTTGTGACCCCTTGCTAATGTTGTGACTGCCTATTGATGTAACCCCCTGCTGATGCTGTGACTCCCTACTGATGTTGTGATCCCCTGCTGATGTTGTGACCCTCTGCTGATGTTTTGACTCCCTATTGATGTTGTGACCCCCTGCTAATGTTGTGACTCCCTATTGATATTGTGACCCCCTGCTGATGTTGTGACTACCTATTGATGTTGTGACTACCTATTGATGTTGTAACCCCCTGCTGAGGCTGACTCCCTATTGATGTTGTGATCCCCTGCTAATGTTGTGACCCTCTGCTAATGTTGTGACTCCCTATTGATATTGTGACCGCTTGCTGATGTTGTGACCCCTATTGATGTTGTGACCGCCGCTGATGTTGTGACTTCCTATTGATGTTGTGACCCCCTATTGATGTTGTGACCCCCTCCTGATGTTGTGACTATTGATGTTGTGACCCCCTGCTAATGTTGTGACTCCCTACTGATGTTGTGACCCCCTGCTGATGTTGTGACGGCCTATTGATGTTGTGACCTCTGCTGATGTTGTGACTCCCTATTGATGTTGTGACCCCCTGCTGATGTTGTGACTCCCTACTGATGTTGTGACCCCTTGCTGATGTTGTGACTCGATATTGATGTTGTGACCCCCTGCTGATGTTGTGACCCTCTTCTGATGTTGTGACTCCCTATTGATGTTGTGACCCCCTGCTGATGTTGTGACTCCCTATTGATGTTGTGACCCCCTGCTAATGTTGTGACTCCCTATTGATGTTGTGACTCAATGCTGATGTTGTGACCCCCTGCTGATGTTGTGACTCCCTATTGATGTTGTGACCCCCTGCTAATGATGTGACTCCCTATTGATGTTGTGACCCCCTGCTGATGTTGTGACCCCTTGCTAATGTTGTGACTACCTATTGATGTTGTGACTCAATGCTGATGTTGTGACCCCCTGCTGATGTTGTGACTCCATATTGATGTTGTGACCCCCTGCTAATGATGTGACTCCCTATTGATGTTGTGACCCCCTGCTGATGTTGTGACCCCCTGCTAATGTTGTGACTCCCTATTGATGTTGTGACTCAATGCTGATGTTGTGACCCCCTGCTGATGTTGTGACTCCATATTGATGTTGTGACCCCCTGCTAATGATGTGACTCCCTATTGATGTTGTGACCCCCTGCTGATGTTGTGACCCCCTGCTAATGTTGTGACTCCCTATTGATGTTGTGACTCAATGCTGATGTTGTGACCCCCTGCTGATGTTGTGACTCCCTATTGATGTTGTGACCCCCTGCTAATGATGTGACTCCCTATTGATGTTGTGACCCCCTGCTGATGTTGTGACCCCTTGCTAATGTTGTGACTCCCTATTGATGTTGTGACTCAATGCTGATGTTGTGACCCCCTGCTGATGTTGTGACTCCCTATTGATGTTGTGACCCCCTGCTAATGATGTGACTCCCTATTGATGTTGTGACCCCCTGCTGATGTTGTGACCCCTTGCTAATGTTGTGACTACCTATTGATGTAACCCCCTGCTGATGCTGTGACTCCCTACTGATGTTGTGATTCCCTGCTGATGTTGTGACCCTCTGCTGATGTTTTGACTCCCTATTGATGTTGTGACCCCCTGCTAATGTTGTGACTCCCTATTGATATTGTGACCCCCTGCTGATGTTGTGACTACCTATTGATGTTGTGACTACCTATTGATGTTGTAACCCCCTGCTGAGGCTGTGACTCCCTATTGATGTTGGGATCCCCTGCTAATGTTGTGACCCTCTGCTAATGTTGTGACTCCCTATTGATGTTGGGATCCCCTGCTAATGTTGTGACCCTCTGCTAATGTTGTGACTCCCTATTGATGTTGTGACCGCTTGCTGATGTTGTGACTCCGTGCTGATGTTGTGACTCCCTATTGATGTTGTGACCCCCTGCTGATGTTGTGACCCCTATTGATGTTGTGACCGCCGCTGATGTTGTGACTTCCTATTGATGTTGTGACCCCCTATTGATGTTGTGACCCCCTACTGATGTTGTGACTCCCTGTTGATGTTGTGATCCCCTGCTGATGTTGTGACCCCCTGCTGATGTTGTGACCCCCTGCTAATGTTGTGATTCCCTATTGATGTTGTGACCCCCTGCTGATGTTGTGACTCCTTGCTGGTGTTGTGACCCCTTGTTGATGTGGTGACTCCCTATTGATGTTGTGACCCCTTGCTGATGTGACGCCCTTCTGATGTTGTGACCCCCTGCTGATGTTGTAACCCCCTGTTGATATCGTGACCCCCTGCTGATGTTGTGACCCCAGCTGATGTTGTGACTCCCTATTGATGTGACCCCCTGCTGATGTTGTGACGCCCTGCTGATGTTGTCTCCCCCTAATGATGTTACCTCCTGGTGATGATGTGACCCCTATTGATGTTGTGGCTCTTGCTGATGTTGTGACTACTGATGTTGTGACCCTGTACATGTTGTGTCCCCATAGATGTTGTGACCCTTTACTGATGCTGTGACCCCCTGCTAATGTTGTGACTCCCTATTGATGTTGTGGCTCCTGCTGATGTTGTGACTCCTTACTTATGTTTTAACCCTATAGATGTTGTGACCCCATGGATGTTGTGACCCCTTGCTGATGTGACCTTTACTGATGTTGTGACCCCTACTGATGTTGTGACCCCATAGATGTTGTGACCCCTACTGATGTTGTGACCCTCTTGCTGATGTTGTGACTCCTTACTGATGTTGTGACCCCTACTGATGTTGTAACCCCATAGATGTTGTGACCCCCTGCTGATGTTGTGACCTCTGCTGATGTGACTCCTTACTGATGTTGTGACGCCTTACTGATCTTGTGACCTCTACTGATATTGTGACCCCTACTGATATTGTGACCCTATAGTTGTTGTGAGCCCCTACTGATGTGACTCCCTACTGATGTTGTGACCCCCTGCTGATGTTGTAACCCCCTGCTGATATTGTGACCCCCTGCTGATGTTGTGACCCCTGTTGATGTTTTGACTCTTGCTGATGTTGTGACTACTGATGTTTTGACCCTATAGATGTTGTGACCACATGGATCTGTGACCTCTACTGATGTTGTGACCCTATAGATGTTGTGAGCCCCTACTGATGTGACTCCCTACTGATGTTGTGACCCCCTGCTGATGTTGTAACCCCCTGCTGATATTGTGACCCCCTGCTGATGTTGTGACCCCTGTTGATGTTGTGACTCTTGCTGATGTTGTGACTACTGATGTTTTGACCCTATAGATGTTGTGACCCCATGGATCTGTGACCTCTACTGATGTTGTGACTCCATAGATGTTGTGACCCTCTACTGATGTTGTGACCCCCTGCTGATGTTGTGACTCCCTATTGATGTTGTGGTTCCTGCTGATGTTGTGACTCCTTACTGATGTTGTGGCCCTATAGATGTTGTGATCCCATGGATGTTGTGACCCCTACTGATGTTGGGACCCCTTCTGATGTTTTGACCCCATAGATGTTGTGACCTTCTGCTGATGTTGTGGCTTCTGCTGATGTTGTGACTCCTTTCTGATGTGACCCCGTGGATGCTGTGACCCCTTACTGATGTGACCCCCTAATGATGTGACCCCATAGATGTTGTGACCCTCTGCTGATGTGGCTCCTGCTGATGTGACTCCTTACTGATGTTGTGACCCTATAGATGTTGTGACCCCTTACTGAAGTTGTGACCCCTACTGATGGTGTGACCCCATAGATATTGTGACGCTCTACTGATGGTGTGACTCCCTATTGATGTTGTGACCCTCTGTTGATGTTGTGACCCTTATTGGTGTTGTGACCCCTATTGATGCTGTGGCTTCTGCTGTTGTTGTGACTCCTTACTGATGTTGTGACCCTGTAGATGTTGTGACCCCATGGATGTTGTAACCTTACTGATGTTGTGACTCCTACTGATATTGTAACCCCATAGATTTTGTGACCCTCTGCTGATGTTACTCCCTACTGATGTTGTGGCTCCTGCTGATGCTGTGACTCCTTACTGATGTTGTGACCCTACAGATGTTGTGACCCCTTGGATGTTGTGACCCCTTGGATGTTGTGACCCCTTACTGATGTGACCCCTACTGATGTGACCCCCCTACCGATGTTGTGACCCCTGCTGATGTTGTGACCCCTACTAATGTGACCCCTGCTGATGGTATGACCCCTGGCTGATATTGTCACCCCCAGTTGATGTGACTCCTTACTGATGTGACCCCCATAGATGTTCTGACCCCATGGATGTTGTGACCCCTACTGATGTAACCCCCAAGCGATGTGAGCCCCTACTGATGTTGTGAACTTCTGCTGATGTTGTGACCCAATGCTGATGTGATCCTCTGCTGATGTTGTATCCCCTATTGATGTTGTCAACCCTGCTGTTGTTGTGACCCCTACTGATTTTGTGACCCCATACTGATGTGGCCCCCTTGCTGATATGACCCCTTCTGATGTGACCCCCTATTGATGTTGTGACCCCCTGCTGATATTGTGACCCCTACTGATGTTGTGACCCCTATTGATGTTGTGACCTCTACTGATGTTGTGAACACCTTGCTGACGTTGTGACTCTACTGATGCTGTGACCCCCTGTTGATGTTGTGAGACCCTTACTGCTGTTGTAACCCCCTACTGATGTTGTGACCCCCTACTGAGGTTGTGACATCCTTGCTGATGTTATGACCCCCTAGTGATGTTGTGACCCCCTGCTGATATTGTGACCCCCTGCTGATGTTGTGACCCCTGTTCATGTTGTGACTCTTGCTGATGTTGTGACTACTGATGTTTTGACCCTATAGATGTTGTGACCCCATGGATCTGTGACCTCTACTGATGTTGTGACCCCATAGATGTTGTGACCCTCTACTGATGTTGTGACCCCCTGCTGATGTTGTGACTCCCTATTGATGTTGTGACCCCTACTGATGTTGTGAACTCCTTGCTGATGTTGTGACTCTCTACTGATGCTGTGACCCCCTGCTGATGTTGTGAGACCCTTACTGCTGTTGTAACCCCCTACTTATGTTGTGACCCCCTACTGAGGTTGTGACATCCTTGCTGATGTTGTGACCCCCTAGTGATGTTGTGACCCCAAATGATGTTGTGACTCCAAATGATGTTGTGACCCCATGGATGTTGTGACTCCATGGATGTTGTGACCCCTTACTGATGTGACTCTTAATGATGTTGTGATCCCCTACTGATGTTGTGACCCCTTACTGATGTTGTGACCTCCAAGCATGTTGTGACTCCATGGATGCTGTGACCTCTGTTGATGTTGTGGCCCCTACTAATATGACTTCCTACCGATGTTGTGACTCCATGGATGTTGTGACACCATGGATGTGACCCCACGAATGTGACCCTATGGATGTGATGACCCATTGATGTGACCCCACGGATGTGATGAGCCCACGGATGTGACTCCACAAATGTGAGCCCACAGATGTGAGCCCACGGATGTGAGCCCACAGATATGACCCCATGGATGTGACCCCATAGATGTGACCCCATGGATGTTATGTTCTCGGGCACATCATGTAGTGTGGATGCTGCCGCCCTTTAAAAAATAATGGAGGTTCTGTGTCCTAGATAACAACTGGCAAAGCGGATATCCGTATTTACACCGAGGTGTGAACATCCACCGCTAGGGCCGCCACACTGTGTAACACTGTTAGCACCACTGTGGCAGCCACACTGTGTAACACTTAGCACCTCTGTGGCAGCCACACTGTGTAACACTGTTAGCACCACTGTGGCAGCCACACTGTGTAACACTGTTAGCACCACTGTGGCAGCCACACTGTGTAACACTGTTAGCACCACTGTGGCAGCCACACTGTGTAACACTGTTAGCACCACTGTGGCAGCCACACAGTGTAACACTGTTAGCACCACTGTGGCAGCCACACTGTGTAACACTGTTAGCACCACTGTGGCAGCCACACTGTGCAACACCGTTAGCACTGTGGCACTGTGTTAGCAGTGGCAGCCACACTATGTAACACTGTTAGCACCACTGTGGCAGCCACACTGTGCAACACCGTTAGCACCACTGTGGCAGCCACACTGTGTAACACTGTTAGCACCACTGTGACAGCTACACTGTGTAACACTGTTAGCACCACTGTGGCAGTCACACTGTGTAACACTGTTAGCACCACTGTGGCAGCCACACTGTGTAACACTGTTAGCACCTCTGTGGCAGCCACACTGTGTAACACTGTTAGCACCACTGTGGCAGCCACACTGTGTAACACTGTTAGCACCACTGTGGCAGCCACACTGTGTAACACTGTTAGCACCACTGTGGCAGCCACACTGTGTAACACTGTTAGCACCACTGTGGCAGCCACACTGTGTAACACTGTTAGCACCACTGTGGCAGCCACACTGTGTAACACTGTTAGCACCACTGTGGCAGCCACACTGTGCAACACCGTTAGCACCACTGTGGCAGCCACACTGTGTAACACTGTTAGCACCACTGTGGCAGCCACACTGTGTAACACTGTTAGCACCTCTGTGGCAGCCACACTGTGTAACACTGTTAGCACCACTGTGGCAGCCACACTGTGTAACACTGTTAGCACCACTGTGGCAGCCACACTGTGTAACACTGTTAGCACCACTGTGGCAGCCACACTGTGTAACACTGTTAGCACCACTGTGGCAGCCACACTGTGTAACACTGTTAGCACCACTGTGGCAGCCACACTGTGCAACACCGTTAGCACCACTGTGGCAGCCACACTGTGTAACACTGTTAGCACCACTGTGGCAGCCACACTGTGTAACACTGTTAGCACATGTGGCTGTGGTTAGCAGCAGCACACTGTGTAACACTGTTAGCACCACTGTGGCAGCCACACTGTGTAACACTGTTAGCACCACTGTGGCAGCCACACTGTGTAACACTGTTAGCACCACTGTGGCAGCCACACTGTGTAACACTGTTAGCACCACTGTGGTTAGCAGCCACACTGTGTAACACTGTTAGCACATCTGTGGCAGCCACACTGTGTAACACTGTTAGCACCACTGTGGCAGCCACACTGTGTAACACTGTTAGCACCACTGTGGCACTGTGGCAGCCACACTGTGTAACACTGTTAGCACCACTGTGGCAGCCACACTGTGTAACACTGTTAGCACCACTGTGGCAGCCACACTGTGTAACACTGTTAGCACCACTGTGGCAGCCACACTGTGTAACACTGTTAGCACCACTGTGGCAGCCACACTGTGTAACACTGTTAGCACCACTGTGGCAGCCACACTGTGTAACACTGTTAGCACCACTGTGGCAGCCACACTGTGTAACACTGTTAGCACCACTGTGGCAGCCACACTGTGTAACACTGTTAGCACCACTGTGGCAGCCACACTGTGTAACACTGTTAGCACCTCTGTGGCAGCCACACTGTGTAACACTGTTAGCACCACTGTGGCAGCCACACTGTGTAACACTGTTAGCACCTCTGTGGCAGCCACACTGTGTAACACTGTTAGCACCACTGTGGCAGCCACACTGTGTAACACTGTTAGCACCACTGTGGCAGCCACACTGTGTAACACTGTTAGCACCTCTGTGGCAGCCACACTGTGTAACACTGTTAGCACCACTGTGGCAGCCACACTGTGTAACACTGTTAGCACCTCTGTGGCAGCCACATTGTGTAACACAGTGTTAGTACCACTGTGGCAACTACACTGTGTAACACAGTGTTAGAACCACTGTGGCAGCCACACTGTAACACACACTGTTGGCACCACTGTGGCAGCCACACTGTGTAACACAGTGTTAGTACCACTGTGGCAGCCACACTGTGCAAGACACAGTGTTAGCACCACTGTGGCAGCCACACTGTGTAACACAGTGTTAGTACCACTGTGGCAGCCACACTGTGCAAGACACAGTGTTAGTACCACTGTGGCAGCCACACTGTGTAACACAGTGTTAGTACCACTGTGGCAGCCACACTGTGTAACACAGTGTTAGTACCACTGTGGCAGCCACACTGTGTAACACAGTGTTAGTACCACTGCGGCAGCCACACTGTGTAACACAGTGTTAGTACCACTGTGGCAGCTACACTGTGTAACACAGTGTTAGTACCACTGTGGCAGCCACACTGTGCAAGACACAGTGTTAGTACCACTGTGGCAGCCACACTGTGTAACACAGTGTTAGTACCACTGTGGCAGCCACACTGTGTAACACAGTGTTAGTACCACTGTGGCAGCCACACTGTGTAACACAGTGTTAGTACCACTGTGGCAGCCACACTGTGTAACACAGTGTTAGTACCACTGTGGCAGCCACACTGTGCAAGACACAGTGTTAGTACCACTGTGGCAGCCACACTGTGTAACACAGTGTTAGTACCACTGTGGCAGCCACACTGTGTAACACAGTGTTAGTACCACTGTGGCAGCCACACTGTGTAACACAGTGTTAGTACCACTGTGGCAGCCACACTGTGCAAGACACAGTGTTAGTACCACTGTGGCAGCCACACTGTGTAACACAGTGTTAGTACCACTGTGGCAGCCACACTGTGTAACACAGTGTGAGTACCACTGTGGCAGCCACACTGTGCAAGACACAGTGTTAGTTATCTCTCACAGTAATTCAGGAAAAAAAATGAGATGGAATTTCCCGAGAAGTGAATCCAGTGGAATACCACTAGATTCACTTCTCGAGAAATTCCATCTCCAGTGGTATACCAGTGGTATACCACTGGTATACTACTGGTATACTACTGATATATCACTGATATACTACTGGTATACAACTGGTATATCACTGGTATATCACTGGTATACTACTGGTATGCCACTGGTATATCATTGGTATACCACTGGTATACTACTGGTATACTACTGGTATATCACTGATATACTACTGGTATAAAACTGGTATTTCACTGGTATATCACTGGTATACTACTGGTATGCCACTGGTATATCATTGGTATACAACTGGTATATCACTGGTATATCACTGGTATATCACTGGTATACTACTGGTATGCCACTGGTATATCATTGGTATACAACTGGTATATCACTTGTGTACCACTGTTACACCAGTGGTATATCACCCACGTAGCAACGTCAACACCAACCAATTAATTTACTGCCCTTACGACTCACGAGGACTTTTTCCCCGTCAACTTGAGCAGACAATTTTTACCAGAAAGTTAGTAATAATGGGATAATTTACCGACAAAATATTCTGTAAATGGACGGAGATGCAACCAATGTGACAGTTAATTGTGGCAATGTTTCGCTCTCCAGGAGCTTTGTCAAACCATGATAAAATGGAACATTAGTTGCATCTGTGTGTATATTTACCTTGTTCAAGGGGAGACTGCTGCGAGTAATCTAGCTACTGCTTCCAGACATTTGTCCCCCACTGGATATAAGTCATATTACTTGGTTAAGCTCTTTCCTAATATACGTGATTTGTGTCGCTTGAACGACTACTGTACTGTGTTCCCACAACTCTTGCTGTGTGGGTAGTTTATAGTATTCCCACAACTCATGCTGTGTGGGTAGTTTATTGTGCTCCCACAATTCTTGCTGTGTGGGTAGTTTATAGTGTTCCCACAACTCATGTTGTGTGGGTAGTTTATAGTGTTCCCACAACTCATGTTGTGTGGGTAGTTTATAGTGTTTCCACAACTCATGTTGTGTGGGTAGTTTATAGTGTTCCCACAACTCATGTTGTGTGGGTAGTTTATAGTGTTCCCACAAGTCATGCTGTGTGGGTAGTTTATTGTGCTCCCACAACTCATGTTGTGTGGGTAGTTTGTAGTGTTCCCACAAGTCATGCTGTGTGGGTAGTTTGTAGTGTTCCCAAAAGTCATGCTGTGTGGGTAGTTTATAGTGTTCCCACAACTCATGTTGTGTGGGTAGTTTATAGTGTTCCCACAACTCATGCTGTGTGGGTAGTTTATAGTGTTCCCACAACTCATGTTGTGTGGGTAGTTTATAGTGTTCCCACAACTCATGTTGTGTGGGTAGTTTATAGTGTTCCCACAACTCATGCTGTGTGGGTAGTTTATAGTGTTCCCACAACTCATGTTGTGTGGGTAGTTTATAGTGTTCCCACAACTCATGCTGTGAGCAACAGCGCGTAGTAAATAGTGATATGGGAGTTCAGTGGGTCTTCAGGCCCCGCCGGATACGATTATATCTTTAGAATATTACAGTCATTTCTAAAATTTACAGTCAGTGCAATATCTGGTTGCAACCTAAAGATTGCAGGTATCTTATCATTAACACCTAAGTCATTGAATGATTCCGCCGCAGATAACACTCGCTACTTATATCAATTTTTTTATCTACTTGTTGCAAAGTGTGGAAAGAATCTTGATACTTGATCTTTCATGCTTTATTCTTTCCTGCAGGACATTCCGGGACGTGTAAGTAAATGGTTGCGTGCTGGGATAACCTAAGTTAGTGTGTGGCCCTGTCTCTGGCCCCACGCTTGATATTTCTTGTGACTCGCATCTCCTCACAAACTGAACTTCCGATGATGCTTGCAGTCTAGCCTTAATCCAGTAGTGACAATGCCTTGTAATCTGATGATCTTGTTACTTATCAGTCATACATTACACATTTCATTATGAAGAGCTGGATCTGCTAGTTCCTATTTGTACTCTTTTGTTTTCAAACTCTTTTGCTGGTTCTTTTCTGAAAGTTGTTTTTGAACTGCTTCTGTTTAATAAACCAGACCCATATCCAACTTTTTCTATTTGATGCTAGTTTGGCCAAGACATTGACTTTATCATGTTTCTCTGTGAGAGGGAATTCACAAGAGTTTAACTTGAATCCATTTGTCAATAATTCGAATCTGACAGTAGAAGATATGAGGCCTTTGAGGCCTTGTTCAGAAGTTTACTTTTCAGGGACACCGGAAGAGGGAAAGACCAATTTGTTGTTGTTGTTGTTGTTGTTGTTCCTTGTCCTAGGAGTGCTAAGTATTTATTTATTTATTTATTTATTTATTAATTTATTTGAACATGATACATAGAAGTACAAAGAAATACAGTGGTTAAGTGTAACATGCCAAAGCCCCTTGTATGCAGAGCATTATGGGCAGGCTTAAAATTAACTTAAGATTAGCTAAGCAATGATATATTCAGTGGTAAACATTATTGTAAACAGATAACAATTAAGCACAAATGAGTATTTGAAAGACAGGTCATATGGTCATTACTGTGTTGCTGAGCATTCAGTAGAATGGAGTATTCTGTTAGGTAATGTAATTAAAAAAAACAAAGTTTGATTGGGTCATAGGTTAAACATTTATGAAATACAATTATTCAGTATTTATTTGGTTGTGGGTGAGTAAGTGATTTTTAAGAAGAGACTTGAATTTATAAACCAACAGTGTTTCTTTTATATTCACAGGTAATGAATTCCAGATTTTTGGGCCTTTTATGTGCATTGAGTTTTTGCATAGTGTGAGATGGACACGAGGAACATCAAAGAGTGATCTGTGCCTTGTGTTATGGTCATGTGTTCTGTTGAGGTTGGTAAGGAGACGTTTGAGGGGAGGGTTTATATCCGAGTTAAGTGTTCTATGTATGTAGTAGGTGCAATAATAAGTATGGATGTTTTGTATGGTGAGTAGGTTTAGAGTTTTGAATATTGGTGGAGTGTGCTGCCTGTAGTGAGAATTTGTTATCATTCTGACTGTGAGCTTTGTGATAGGTGATCCGTTTATCATTATGTTAAAGAAGGACGTCTGTAGCTCTGTTACCAAACTGTATGAAGTAGGTTTTGTTAATGTTGAGAGTAAGTTTGTTAGTCCTCATCCAGGTAGATATTTTCTGTAATTCGGTATTCACAGCATTGGCTAGCATGACTGGGCTCGGGTGAGAGAAGACGTATGTAGTGTCATCTGAAAATAGTGTGGGTTTGAGTAGTTGCGATGCATTTGGTAGGTCATTTATGTAAACGAGAAAGAGAAGAGGGCCAAGGACACTTCCCTGTGGGACACCAACTGTAATTGGCTGTGCGGAAGAGTTTGCTCCATTTGCGTACACATATTGGCTTCTGTTGCTGAGGTATGACTTTAGGTAGTTGAGGGAGTGCCCTCTTATACCATAGTGTGACAATTTTATGTGGAGCAAGTCATGGTCAACTTTATCAAAAGCTTTACGTAAATCAATGAAGATCCCCAGTGGGACTTCTTTTTTCTCTAGTTCAGTGTATATTTGTTCTAGCATGTGTATAATAGCATCATTTGTATTTTTATTAGGCCTGAACCCAAACTGACAGGGGTTGAGTATGTTGTGGGAGATGAGGTAGGAATAGATTCGCTTATGAATTAATTTTTCGAAGATTTTAGAGAGAGGGTGTAAGTTGGATAATGGCCTATAGTTATTCAAGACTGTTTGATCTCCTCCTTTATGGATCGGGGTGACCGTAGCTATTTCGAGAACTGTAGGGAAGGTAGAGGATTCGATGGATTTGTTAAAGAGTATTGCAATGATTGGTGACATCACTTGCGACGCTTTTTTGTATATAAAGGGTAGTAAGGTGTTTAAATCTCCTGTCTTGTTTTTTAGTGTGTTGATAATAAGGGAGACTTCTTCTGGGTTAGTAGGAGCTAGGAACAGTGTGTTCGGGTAGTTGCCAGTGAGGTAGTCATTGGGTGGGGTATTTGAGCTTGGGATTTCATTGGCAAGGTTTTTTCCTAAAGTGGAGAAGAAATCATTGAGTCAGGAACTTCTTTTACACTCCTGTATGACTCACTGTATCAGGGAAGTGTAGTTTGGAGAAAATGTGATTAAATAATGTGACATTCGTCTTTTGGGAAGTTAGCTCCGCGTACTCTGTATACTCCGAGGTGGTAAAGAAGTTAGCTCCGCGTACTCTGTATACTCCGAGGTGGTAAAGAAGTTAGCTCCGCGTACTCTGTATACTCCGAGGTGGTAAAGAAGTTAGCTCCGTGTACTCTGTATACTCCGAGGGGGTAAAGAAGTTAGCTCCGCGTACTCTGTATACTCCGAGGTGGTAAAGAAGTTAGCTCCGTGTACTCTGTATACTCCGAGGGGGTAAAGAAGTTAGCTCCGCGTACTCTGTATACTCCGAGGGGGTAAAGAAGTTAGCTCCGCGTACTCTGTATACTCCGAGGGGGTAAAGAAGTTAGCTCCGCGCACTCTGTATACTCCGAGGGGGTAAAGAAGTTAGCTCCGCGTACTCTGAATACTCCGTGGGGGTAAAGAAGTTAGCTCCGCGTACTCTGAATACTCCGTGGGGGTAAAGAAGTTAGCTCCGCGTACTCTGAATACTCCGTGGGGGTAAAGAAGTTAGCTCCGCGTACTCTGAATACTCCGTGGGGGTAAAGAAGTTAGCTCCGCGTACTCTGAATACTCCGTGGGGGTAAAGAATTTTATAAGCACGCCTTAGTCCACGTATTGTGGTGAGGCCAGCAGTGTATATTGTCATTCATTTTAGTGGGTTTAGGGAAGAGGTTGAGAGACACACCCTGAATGTGTGTGTCAGTCATCGTGACAGAGAAGTCTCGTGAAATGGGCTGAAGCCAAACTAGTTGTTTCGGAAGACAGACAAACGGCGATGCTTAGAATCGATCGTAATTAGCTCTGCCAACACCCTCACACGGAATGTGAGTGGCAACTCTCTGAACAGTGGGATTCGAATTCATAGCAAACCAGTCGTAAAGCGATTTCTCGAGTCAGTATAGGTAGCCTTGAAGAATTAAACAGTTGTGCAGTATTGGGGAATATTTATTGAGGAAGCGTTTCGCCACACAATGGCTACATCAGTCGAATATAGAGAAGAACGATAGAAGAAAAGGAATTTGAGGTAATCAGTCCCACAGGCTGGAATCGATGTGTTCAGCAGTCCATCAGTTTACAAAGACTGATGTGTTCAGTCCATCAATCCTAAAGATTGATGGGCTAAACACATCGATTCCAGGCTGAGGGACTGATTGCATTAAAATCCTTCTCTTTCTTCCACCGTTCTTCTCTGTATTCGACTGCTGTAGCCACTGTGTGGTGAAACGTTTAATCAGTAAATATTCCGAAATGTTGCAGAAGTGTCTCATTCTTCAACTTGTCGGTTATATAAACCAGTTAAAACACAGGCAGCCTTAGAATAACTGAAGATATCTCCCGCCTTCAAGACCTGAGGTAAAGGGTGACGTAACCACTACCTTCTTCTGCAATGCTGCTTCCCTTCTATATTACAAGATTATCTATGTATTGTCTCTGAAGATTTGATGAAGCTCGGTGTCCGAGCCAAAACGTCATCTGTTAATAAAGTTTCTATACTACCTGTGTCTCTTTTACTTACATTCCATCGACCTGTTAGTCTACAGGAGCCAGTTTCTCCATCAACTCAGTGGAGGCCCTGATTCTGTAACCTGAAGATATAATGTCTGCTGTATCCTGGGCACGCGCCCAAGCTCTGAGGAACTGGATGAGATTTTTGCATTGTAATCTGTGATTAACACGTAGTAATATGTACTTGAAGTGTATCCCTCAAACCATTATATATATATATATATATATATATATATATATATATATATATATATATATATATATATATATATATATATATATATATATATATATATATATATATATGTCGTGCCGAATATGTAAAACTGGTCATTTAGCAAGAACTCATTTAAAATTAAGTCCTTTCTAAAATTTTCTCTTATACGTTTAAAGATATATATTTTTCATAAACGTTAACGTAAAAATTTTTAATTTTGCACCAAAAGGAACTTAGAAAACTTACCTAACCTTATTATAACAAGAACAATTTATTTTAGCCTAACCCAACTAAATATATTTTAAATACGTTTACAATAATTTAGTACTAAACAAACACAATCAAATATATTTTTTTCGTTAGGTTCAGAATGATTTTGGCGAAATTATTGCATACACAAATTTTCACTTGTCCTATATGGCAAGATGAGCGTTGCTATTTAAGCCAAGATCGCAAGTTCTGCCTATTCGGCACGACATATATATATATATATATATATATATATATATATATATATATATATATATATATATATATATATATATATATATATATATATACATATATATATATATATATATATATATATATATATATATATATATATATATATATATATATATATATATATATAATACAGCGTAATGTCTATGGATTAATTTAATTTCTGAACCAAGCATCATACACGAGAGTCAAGGTTTGTTCACCCTTGACTATTAATTAATATGTTTCGTGTTGACGTTGGTAATAGGCTTAAGGGATCACTGAAGTTCACTCAGCTAGAACCATTAATCACCTCACATCACTCACTTATATATTATTTGTGAGCATATTTTTTGAGATTTGACAGTTTCATTCACCTATGATCTATCTACCTATCTGTCTCTCTCTCTGTCTCTGTCTTTGTCTCTGTCTCCTCTCTCTCTCAATATATATATATATATATATATATATATATATATATATATATATATATATATATATATATATATATATATATATATATATATATATATATATATATATATATATATGTATATATATATATATATATATATATACATATATACATATATACATATATACATACATACATACATACATACATACATACATACATACATACATACATACATACATACATACATACATACACTGGACAGAGTTCTACTTGTTTTACCACATTTCAATGTTTAAAATCTGCATATGATACTGCGAATTAACTTTTATGGTTGCGTGTATACTGTACACCGAGAGGTGTATGTAGGTAAGTATTTACGTAAATTAAAGTATCCCTGACAGGGGACACTGTATATTCTGAAGGGTATATCTCCCTCGATGTGTATGCACTGTGCAGCCGCAGAGTATGGGCATAGAGCAGTACTGTAGTGTGCAGATTAATTGTGACAGGAGCAAATTTTTTGATTATCTCATAATATGTCTTAGTCTCCGGCTTAATTAATGTAGTTTGGGTTATTTTCTTTTCAGTAGAGTTTGCTACCGACTTCTGGCAACCATCCAGCTGTGGTGTTACCCTGCGATTCTTGTCAGCGCTACAACAGCTGTTGCTCTGTAAGGCTATTTCTGCAAGCATGCTCTCTGAGTCATTGTGGTTTCGCCAAATTCTCCCCTTCAGTTCATGATTACTGCTGAAATTCATGGTGGATGTTACACCTAGGAAGCATGCAAGTATTGTAATATCTAGAAAACTTGCTGAATTGAGTATCAGACAGATCGCTGAAAATCTGACCCTAACAAAGTTAACTGTTGGCCAGATTTTGAAAAGAGCTGACGACACTGGTGATTGTGGAGCGCTACGTCGAGGAAAATGTGGAAGAAAATGCAAGACAACATCTATCGATGAGAAAGTTATCATAAGATGTAGGGAGAATTATCCCAAGGAAACCAGCAAAGAGCTAGACAGAGATTTGGCTTCAGCTGGCGTATATGTTGATTCTTCAACATATACGCCAACATATACTGCTAGAAAGCCGATAAAGAAACAATTATTGATTGTTGTTATGAAAAAAAAGTTGTTGTGGTGGGCACACGATCATGTGGCGCATTTTGAAGTACGTGGGTACAGATCAGTGGTAGTGAGACCGAACAGAGGCGAACCTCTTTGGAAAGGACACATTCAACAAGCGCCTAAACTCCGATAAACAGTAACAAATACAAGGCAATCTTGGCAACTCATTTGCTTACTATTGTGGATAGAGACTTTCCTGATGGTGAAGGCATTTTCCAGCAGGATCTTGCTCCATGCCGCACTTCCAGAAAAATGCTGACATTCTTCGAAGAGTGGGCTAAGCGTTCTAAATTGGTCTGGAAACTCTCCTGACCTCAACCCAACTGAGACTCTATGGGCAATAACCAAACGCAGGATCGCGAAACAAGATTGTTCAACTGTGGAGAAGCTAGTTTCTGCTGTTACTGGGACCTGGTACTACTACGAAGAACTTGCTAAAATTTGCTCAGCATTGGTCGACTCCACGACAGTGTAGCAATGCTTATAAAAGCAAAGGGTAGTCATATCTTTTATTAAATCAATTATCTCTCATATCATTGCTGTGTATTTTTCAAGTAAAGAATAATTTTCAATATAAACGTCTCATTTTATCACTGTCCCAGCTAATATACACATAACTGTATGTGTATATATCTTAGCACATATACACTTATGACTTGTCAGAGACGTAAACTCGACAGCTATGTCATCTTTTACCGATGTCACAGCGTCGATGTTCACTTTACTAAATCCACCAACACAAAAAAAATATATATATGCGCTTAGAATTATCACTGGCTGTCCTACAAACTAGCAAGGCCATTAATAAGAGGAAGGAGCTTGGTATTTCTAGCATCATAAGAAGAAAGAACACTGCGGTATGCCTAATAGCCCATGCTAGGCAGGTCAAATTCATACCCATTTATGTAGCCACTCTCTTTGTCCCGTCCCTGTCCTCCTCTCGCATATATACACTGGCTCTCGTACCTTCGTGCGTTTGCGTGACCAGTCAATGAACCGAGTCGGATCGAAACGTCGTCATAAGCTCCTTTCTCCTATGTGCTGGTTATTTGTGCATCGCCCAACCTATGATTAAAGTTACCTAAAGTTCTTCATTGAGGCTACCTGGGAGTTTGTCCCACTCAGCCCACTCAGCTGCCACACCAGTACTTCCCTATAACTCTGTCAGGGACAGGATAATTGAACTAACTACCGTACTTACCAATTTAAATGTTGCCACCACAAATCTTACTAAATGTCTCGAAACACAGATCCGTTTGGATAACAAAATCCTGCAACGATATTAAATCTAATATAACTTCTACATCCCATGTTGAACAAGGTAATAACAATTAACAACAGAGATTTCACAATTATGAACCGAACTGCTTGCCGTCGTAATGGCATTAAAGTTGACTTACGACAGCGAGCTTGACGCATTGTTCATTACCGATTTTACGTCATCACCGTGAAAAAGGATATATACACTCTGAGGTGTGTGCTTTTCAGTGATAAATTAGACACGTGCAACACTTGGGTATCTTTATTGTGAAAACGTTTCGCCAAACACTGGCTTCATCAGTCCAATACAGAGAAGAATGGTGAGGTAATGGTTTGAGGTAATCGGTCCATCAGTCTTGACTGATGGACTGATTACCTCTACTCCAGGCTGAGGGACTGATTACCTCAAACTTCTTCTGATCTTCACCATTCCTCTTTGTATTGGACTGAAGAAGCCACAATGTGGCGAAACGTTTTCACAATAACGATACCCAAGTGTTGCACATGTTTCTAATTTATTAATTTACCGGTTCTCTGAATCATTTATTATCATATTCCTTTCAATATAAACAGGCCGATTATTATTATAATTATGAGTGAACGCTAAACCCAAAGGGATTATACGGCGCCTGTGGAGGGGGGGGCGAGATGGAAGGTATTCAAGGCTCAATTCAGGGAACTGGAGCACAGATTCCATTCCCTAGATCAAGAACCCCTCACCAGCATCAAGGGTGGATCAACAGGCCGAGAGCTTACTTCAAACGCTATTTGAGGAATTAAAATATTCTGGACTGGTGACAAAGAGGTGAGATGCAAGCATTAACGACCCATCCTGCAGCAGATGGGCTTTCAACCCCATTAACCAACTCAACCACTGCAAGCACTTGACACGCACAGTGATTCTAACGACACGTTCACTGGAGAAGCCCAGCCCAGGCACTGAAATCCACGTATAATTCAAAATTGATAATGGCTGCGCTGGGGCAGTGTTGTCCCTAAGTGGGTGATAAGCTAGCAGGAAACAGGACTTTGAAAAAATAAGTCGATTATCTTGTTGCTTTGCCTGCGCCTAGCAATACTTATTATTTGCGATTTTGGCTTAAATAGCAACACTCTTCTTGCCGAATAAGGCAAGCGAAATTTTATGCATGCAATAATTTCGCAAAAATCATTCTGAACCTAACGAAAAAAATATATTTCCTATATTTACATATATATATATATATATATATATATATATATATATATATATATATATATATATATATATATATATATATATATATATATATATACATATATATATATATATATACATATATATATATATATATATATATATATATATATATATGTATATATATATATATATATATATATATATATATATTTATATATATATATATATTTATATATATATATATATATATATATATATATATATATATATATATATATATATATATATATATATATATCCTAGGTAGTAGGTTGGTAGACAGCAACCGCCCAGGGAGGTACTACCGTCCTGCCAAGTGAGTGTAAAACGAAAGCCTGTAATTGTTTTACATGATGGTAGGATTGCTGGTGTCCTTTTTTCTGTCTCATGAACATGCAAGATTTCAGGTACGTCTTGCTACTTCTGCTTACACTTAGGTCACACTACACATACATGTACAAGCATATGTATACACACCCCTCTGGGTTTTCTTCTATTTTCTTACTAGCTCTTGTTCTTGTTTATTTCCTCTTATCTCCATGGGGAAGTGGAACAGAATTCTTCCTCCGTAAGCTATGCGTGTTGTAAGAGGCGACTAAAATGCCAGGAGCAAGGGGCTAGTAACCCCTTCTCCTGTATATATTACTAAATATGAAAGGAGAAACTTTTGTTTTTCCTTTTGGGCCACCCCACCTCGGTGGGATACGGCTGGTGTGTTGAAAGAAGAAAGAAATATATATATATATATATGCAATAAGATCACAGTAAACAGGTGATTTCAAAATATGCAAAACAACCACTCTGAAAGAATAGAGAAATTCCAAGCGCTTTCGTGACTACTAACATTATCAAGGAACTATACATAGTTCCTTGATAATGTGAGTAGTCACGAAAGCGCTTGGAATTTCTCTATTCTTTCAGAGTGGTTGTTTTGCATATATATATATATATATATATATATATATATATATATATATATATATATATATATATATATATATATATATATATATATGTATATATATATATATATATATATATATATATATATATATATGTAATATATATATATATATACATATATAATATATATATACATATATATATATATGAAATATATATATATATATATATATATATATATATATATATATATATATATATATATATATATATATATATATATATATATATATATATATATGTATATATATATATATATATATATATATATATATATATATATATATATATATATATGTATATATATATATATATGTAATATATATATATATATACATATATAATATGTATATATATATACATATATATATATATATATATATATATATATATATATATATATATATATATATATATATATATATAATATACATAATACATATATAAATATATATATATATATATATATATATATATATATATATATATATATATATATATATATATATATATATATATATATATATATATATATATATATATATATATATATATATATATATATATTTCACAATCACCAGCTTGGCCACCTGTGTACTTGAGGAAGACAGATAAAGGCGCAGACACAGAGACAGATACAGCTAGAGATGGAAATATAAGCAAAGTACCACAGTGAAATATAAGAAATAAAACCTAAGCGCTTTCACTTGTTTACACACATCTTCAGAGAAATGGAGATATGTGTGTGGTATTTTTTCATAGCTATAGATATAGATATAAATATAGACATAATCCTCCATGGTATGTTAATTAACGAAAATACGATTAAAAGAAATCCTCAGCACATACTCCACATTATCTTGTTGATACAATAAATGTGTATCATACATGTATATACATACACATATGTTTCTGTTGACTTTCTAGGAACTAGCTCCTGGGCTGGTGTATTAAGTGTTACATTTCAAAGCACCAGTGTTAAATGTCCCAGAATCAGTGTTAAATGTCCCAGAATCAGTGTTAAATGTCCCAGAATCAGTGTTAAATGTCCCAGAATCAGTGTTAAATGTCCCAGAATCAGTGTTATATGTCTCAGTACCAGTGTTATATGTCTCAGTACCAGTGTTATATGTCTCAGTACCAGTGTTATATGTCTCAGTACCAGTGTTATATGTCTCAGTACCAGTGTTATATGTCACAGTACCAGTGTTATATGTCTCAGTACCAGTGTTATATGTCTCAGTACCAGTGTTATATGTCTCAGTACCAGTGTTATACGTCTCAGTACCAGTGTTATACGTCTCAGTACCAGTGTTATATGTCTCAGTACCAGTGTTATATGTCTCAGTACCAGTGTTATATGTCTCAGTACCAGTGTTATATGTCTCAGTACCAGTGTTATATGTCTCAGTACCAGTGTTATATGTCTCAGTACCAGTGTTATATGTCTCAGTACCAGTGTTATATGTCTCAGTACCAGTGTTATATGTCTCAGTACCAGTGTTATATGTCTCAGTACCAGTGTTATATGTCTCAGTACCAGTGTTATATGTCTCAGTACCAGTGTTATATGTCTCAGTACCAGTGTTATATGTCTCAGTACCAGTGTTATATGTCTCAGTACCAGTGTTATATGTCTCAGTACCAGTGTTATATGTCTCAGTACCAGTGTTATATGTCTCAGTACCAGTGTTATATGTCTCAGTACCAGTGTTATATGTCTCAGTACCAGTGTTATATGTCTCAGTACCAGTGTTATATGTCTCAGTGTGTTATATGTCTCAGTACCAGTGTTATATGTCTCAGTACCAGTGTTATATGTCTCAGTACCAGTGTTATATGTCTCAGTACCAGTGTTATATGTCTCAGTACCAGTGTTATATGTCTCAGTACCAGTGTTATATGTCTCAGTACCAGTGTTATATGTCTCAGTACCAGTGTTATATGTCTCAGTACCAGTGTTATATGTCTCAGTACCAGTGTTATATGTCTCAGTACCAGTGTTATATGTCTCAGTACCAGTGTTATATGTCTCAGTACCAGTGTTATATGTCTCAGTACCAGTGTTATATGTCTCAGTACCAGTGTTATATGTCTCAGTACCAGTGTTATATGTCTCAGTACCAGTGTTATATGTCTCAGTACCAGTGTTATATGTCTCAGTACCAGTGTTATATGTCTCAGTACCAGTGTTATATGTCTCAGTACCAGTGTTATATGTCTCAGTACCAGTGTTATGTCTCAGTACCAGTGTTATATGTCTCAGTACCAGTGTCTCAGTACCAGTGTTATATGTCTCAGTACCAGTGTTATATGTCTCAGTACCAGTGTTGAATGTCTCAGTACCAGTGTTATATGTCTCAGTACCAGTGTTATATGTCTCAGTACCAGTGTTATATGTCTCAGTACCAGTGTTATATGTCTCAGTACCAGTGTTATATGTCTCAGTACCAGTGTTATATGTCTCAGTACCAGTGTTATATGTCTCAGTACCAGTGTTATATGTCTCAGTACCAGTGTTATATGTCTCAGTACCAGTGTTATATGTCTCAGTACCAGTGTTATATGTCTCAGTACCAGTGTTATATGTCTCAGTACCAGTGTTGAATGTCTCAGTACCAGTGTTATATGTCTCAGTACCAGTGTTATATGTCTCAGTACCAGTGTTGAATGTCTCAGTACCAGTGTTATATGTCTCAGTACCAGTGTTATATGTCTCAGTACCAGTGTTATATGTCTCAGTACCAGTGTTGAATGTCCCAGTATCAGTGTTGTATGTCCCAGTACCAGTGTTATATATCCCAGTACCAGTGTTATATGTCCCAGTACCAGTGTTGAATGTCCCAGTACCAGTATTATATGTCTCAGTACCAGTGTTATATGTCCCAGTACCGCTGTTATATATCCCAGTACCTGTGTTATATGTCCCAGTACCAGTGTTATATGTCACAGTACCAGTGTTATATATCCCAGTACCAGTGCTATATGTCTCAGTACCAGTGTTATACATCCCAGTACCAGTGTTATATGTCCCAGTACCAGTATTATATGTCCCAGTACCAGTGTTATATGTCTCAGTACCAGTGTTGAATGTCTCAGTACCAGTGTTATGTGTCTCAGTACCAGTGTTATATGTCTCAGTACCAGTGTTATATGTCTCAGTACCAGTGTTATATATCCCACTACCAATGTTATGTGTCTCAGTACCAGTCTTATATGTCTCAGTACCAGTCTTGAATGTCCCAGTACCAGTGTTATGTCTCAGTACCAGTGTTATATGTCTCAGTACCAGTGTTGAATGTCCCATACCAGTGATATATATCTCAGTTCCAGTGTTACATGTCTCAGTACCAATCTTATATGTCTCAGTATCAGTGTTGAATGCCTCAGTACCAGTGTTATGTCTCAGTACCAGTGTTATATGTCTCAGTACCAGTGTTATATGTCTCAGTACCAGTGTTACATGTCTCAGCACCAGTGTTGAATGCCCCAGTACCAGTGTTATGTCTCAGTACCAGTGTTATATGTCTCAATACCAGTGTTATATGTCTCAGTACCAGTGTTATATGTCTCAGTACCAGTGTTGAATGTCCCAGTACCAGTGTTATGTCTCAGTACCAGTGTTATATGCCTCAGTACCAGTGTTATATGTCCCAGTACCAATGTTGAATGTCCCAGTACCAGTGTTATATGTCCCAGTACCAGTGTTGAATGTCTCAGTACCAGTGTTATATGTCCCAGTACAAGTGTTGTATGTCCCAGTACCAGTGTTATATATCCCAGTACCAGTGTTATATGTCCCAGTACCAGTGTTGAATGTCCCAGTACCAGCATTATATGTCCCAGTACCAGTGTTATATATCCCAGTACCAGTGTTATATGTCTCAGTACCAGTGTCATATATCCCAGTACCTGTGTTATATATCTCAGTACCAGTGTTATATATCCCAGTACCTGTGTTATATGTCCCAGTACCAGTGTTATATGTCACAGTACCAGTGCTACATGTCTCAGTACCAGTATTATACATCCCAGTACCTGTGTTATATGTCTCAGTACCAGTGTTATATATCCCAGTACCAGTGCTATATGTCTCAGTACCAGTGTTATACATCCCAGTACCAGTGTTATATGTCCCAGTACCAGTGTTATATGTCCCAGTACCAGTGTTATATGTCTCAGTACCAGTGTTATATATCCCAGTACCTGTGTTATGTCCCAGTACCAGTGTTATATGTCACAGTACCAGTGTTAAATGTCTCAGTACCAGTGTTATATATACCAGTACCAGTGTTATATGTCCCAGTAACAGTGTTATATGTCTCAGTACCAGTGTTGAATGTCCCAGTACCAGTGATATATTCCCAGTTCCAGTGTTACATGTCTCAGTACAAATGTTATATGTCTCAGTATCAGTGTTGAATGCCTCAGTACCAGTGTTATGTCTCAGTACCAGTGTTATATGCCTCAGTACCAGTGTTACATGTCTCAGCACCAGTGTTGAATGCCCCAGTACCAGTGTTATTTCTCAGTACCAGTGTTATATGTCTCAGTACCAGTGTTATATGTCTCAGTACCAGTGTTATATGTCTCAGTACCAGTCTTGAATGTCCCAGTACCAGTGTTATATCTCAGTACCAGTGTTATATGTCTCAGTACCAAAGTTGAATGTCCCAGTACCAGTGATATATTCCCAGTTCCAGTGTTACATGTATCAGTACAAATGTTATATGTCTCAGTATCAGTGTTGAATGCCTCAGTACCAGTGTTATGTCTCAGTACCAGTGTTATATGCCTCAGTACCAGTGTTACATGTCTCAGCACCAGTGTTGAATGCCCCAGTACCAGTGTTATGTCTCAGTACCAGTGTTATATGTCTCAGAACCAGTGTTATATGTCTCAGTACCAGTGTTATATGTCTCAGTACCAGTGTTGAATGTCCCAGTACCAGTGTTATGTCTCAGTACCAGTGTTATATGTCTCAGTACCAGTGTTGAATGTCCCGGTACCAGTGTTATATCTCAGTACAAGTGTTATATGTCTCAGTACGAGTGTTATATGTCTCAGTACCAGGGTTGTTTGTCTCAGTACAAGTGTTATATGTCTCAGTACCAGTGTTATATGTCTCAGTACCAGTGTTGAATGTCTCAGTACCAGTGTTATATGTCTCAGTACCAGTGTTGAATGTCTCAGTACCAGTGTTATATGTCTCAGTACCAGTGTTATATGTCTCAGTACCAGTGTTATATGTCTCAGTACCAGTGTTGAATGTCCCAATACCAGTGTTATGTCTCAGTACCAGTGTTATATGTCTCAGTACCAGTGTTGAATGTCCCAGTACCAGCGTTAAGTCTCAGTACCAGTGTTATATGTCTCAGTACCAGTGTTATATGTCTCAATACCAGTGTTATATGTCTCAGTACCAGTGCTATATGTCTCAGTACCAGTGTTGAATGCCCCAGTACCAGTGTTATGTCTCAGTACCAGTGTTATATGTCTCAATACCAGTGTTATATGTCTCAGTACCAGTGCTATATGTCTCAGTACCAGTGTTGAATGTCTCAGTACCAGTGTTATGTCTCAGTACCAGTGTTATATGCCTCAGTACCAGTGTTATATGTCCAGTACCAGTGTTGAATGTCCCAGTACCAGTGTTATATGTCTCAGTACCAGTGTTATATGTCCCAGTACCAGTGTTGGATGTCCCAGTACCAGTGTTATATGTCCCAGTACCAGTGTTGTATGTCCCAGTACCAGTGTTATATATCCCAGTACCAGTGTTATATGTCCCAGTACCAGCGTTGAATGTCCCAGTACCAGTATTATATGTCCCAGTATCAGTGTTATATGTCCCAGTACCAGTGTTATATATCCCAGTACCAGTGTTATATGTCTCAGTACCAGTGTTATATACCCCAGTACCTGTGTTATGTCTCGGTACCGGTGTTATATATCCCAGTACCTGTGTTATATGTCCCAGTACCAGTGTTATATGTCACAGTACCAGTGTTATATGTCTCAGTACCAGTGTTATATATCCCAGTACCTGTGTTATATGTCTCAGTACCAGTGTTATATATCCCAGTACCAGTGTTATATGTCTCAGTACCAGTGTTATACATCCCAGTACTAGTGTTATATGTCCCAGTGCCAGTGTTATATGTCTCAGTACCAGTGCTATATATCCCAGTACCTGTGTTATATGTTTCAGTACCAGTGTTATACATCCCAGTATTTGTGTTATGTCCCAGTACCAGTGTTATATGTCACAGTACCAGTGTTATATGTCTCAGTACCATTGTTATACATCCCAGTACCAGTGTTATATGTCCCAGTACCAGTGTTATATGTCTCAGTACCAGTGTTGTATGTCCCAGTACCAGCGTTATGTCTCAGTACCAGTGTTATATGTCTCAGTACCAGTGTTATATGTCTCAGTACGAGTGTTATATGTCTCAGTACCAGTCTTGAATGTCCCAGTACCAGTGTTATATATCAGTACCAGTGTTATATGTCTCAGTACCAGTGTTGAATGTCCCAGTACCAGTGATATATGTCCCAGTTCCAGTGTTACATGTCTCAGTACAAATGTTATATGTCTCATTATCAGTGTTGAATGCCTCAGTACCAGTGTTATGTCTCAGTACCAGTGTTATATGTCTCAGTACCAGTGTTACATGTCTCAGCACCAGTGTTGAATGCCCCAGTACCAGTGTTATGTCTCAGTACCAGTGTTATATGTCTCAGTACCAGTGTTATATGTCTCAGTACCAGTGTTATATGTCTCAGTACCAGTGTTGAATGTCCCAGTACCAGTGTTATGTCTCAGTACCAGTGTTATATGTCTCAGTACCAGTGTTATATGTCCCAGTACCAGTGTTGAATGTCCCAGTACCAGTGTTATATGTCTCAGTACCAGTGTTATATGTCCCAGTACCAGTGTTGAATGTCCCAGTAGCAGTGTTATATGTCTCAGTACCAGTGTTATATGTCCCAGTACCAGTGTTATATGTCCCTGTACCAGTGCTAAATGTCCCAGTACCAGTGTTATATATCCCAGTACCAGTGTTATATGTCCCAGTACCGGTGTTGAATGTCCCAGTACCAGTATTATATGTCCCAGTACCAGTGTTATATGTCCCAGTACCAGTGTTATATATTCCAGTACCAGTGTTATATGTCTCAGTACCAGTGTTATATATCCCAGTACCTGTGTTATATGTCTCAGTACCAGTGTTATATATCCCAGTACCTGTGTTATATGTCCCAGTACCAGTTTTATATGTCACATTACCAGTGTTATATGTCTCAGTACCAGTGTTATATATCCCAGTACCTGTGTTATATGTCTCAGTACCAGTGTTATATATCCCAGTACCAGTGTTATATGTCTCAGTACCAGTGTTATACATCCCAGTACTAGTGTTATATGACCCAGTACCAGTGTTATATGTCCAAGTACCAGTGTTATATGTCCCAGTACCTGTGTTATATGTCCAAGTACCAGTGTTATATGTCTCAGTACCAGTGTTATACATCCCAGTACTAGTGTTATATGACCCAGTACTAGTGTTATATGTCCAAGTACCAGTGTTATACGTCTCAGTACCAGTGTTATATATCCCAGTACCAGTGTTATATATCCCAGTACCAGTGTTATATATCCCAGTACCAGTGTTATATATCCCAGTACCTGTGTTATATGTCTCAGTACGAAAAGTGACCTGATTACCACATGTCCCAATACCACGAGTGACCCGATTGCCACGAGTGACCTGATTACCACGAGTGACCCGATTACCACTAGTGACCTCATTACCACAAGTGACCTGATTACCGCGAGTGACCCGATTATCACAAGTGACCCGATAACCACAAGTGACCTGATAACCACAAATGACTTAATTACCATTAGTGATCTGATTACTACAGGTGACCTATGACACTGAGCTTGACTCTATCATCATTACTGATTCTATGTCATCATTGAAGGCTCTTGGCTCATATAGTGACTCCAACAACATGCTCATTGGGGAAGCCAGGTATAGATACTCAAAAATTAGGGACAAAGGAATTAATGTACAATTGCTATGGATCCCATCACACATTGGATTACTCCTTCATGATAAAGTTGATATGTTAGCCAAGAAGAGTATCCAGAAGGTGAACGTAGAATATAACTTTGGTATAACTGTGTCTAGCATTAGGAATAATATTAGGAGAGAAGTAAATAATGAAAACGATTGTTATAGGAATGCAGTTAGAAGCCTGAGTAGATCTATAACCCACTATGATAACATGAACGTAGATAAGTATGTTTATGGAGCAACTTGCAATGTGAACAGACTGACTGATGTTGTAGTGGCCAGGCTTAGGCTTGGTTACAAGTACTTCTGGCAGTTTGGGAGACACACAGATGATGATCAAACTAAATGTAAATTATGTGATCAGGCATATGGTCACTCTCTTGAACACTATGTGCTTAATTGTCCACTTATTGAGGAATACAGAGACAGACAGTATAATAACCTATGTGACATGTCAAGATATCTTATTAATGAAAATAAGATACCAGATATACTAAGCAAATTTCCTAAATTTGCTTGTAACAGATAAGTGAACTATAGATATGTAGATATAAATCCATATGTATTCCTGTTAACCCTTTGGGGCCTAGTTCCTAGGCCTTTTGTGTATCCACATGCTCTCGCGCTACCGTCCACAGGATGGATATGGGGTGCACAATAAACTAGCCACTTCGGTGGCAAAATCTAAATCTACCACAGGTGACCTAATTACCACGAGTGGCCTGATTACCACGAGTGGCCTAATTACCACGTGTGACCTGATTACCACTAGTGACCAGATTACCACAAGTAACCTGATTACCACGAGTGGCCTGATTACTACGAGTAACCTGATTACCACGAGTAACCTGATTACCACGAGTAACCTGATTACCACGAGTGACCAGATTACCACTAGTGACCCGATTACCACAAGTAACCTGATTACCACGAGTGGCCTGATTACCACGAGTAACCTGATTACCACGAGTAACCTGATTACCACGAGTAACCTTATTACCACGAGTGACCAGATTACCACTAGTGACCCGATTACCACAAGTAACCTGATTACCACGAGTGGCCTGATTACCACGAGTAACCTGATTACCACGAGTAACCTGATTACCACGAGTAACCTTATTACCACGAGTGACCAGATTACCACTAGTGACCCGATTACCACAAGTAACCTGATTACCACGAGTAACCTGATTACCACGAGTAACCTGATTACCACGAGTAACCTGATTACCACGAGTAACCTGATTACCACGAGTGACCAGATTACCACTAGTGACCCGATTACCACAAGTAACCTGATTACCACGAGTGGCCTGATTACCACTAGTGACCCGATTACCACAAGTAACCTGATTACCACGAGTAACCTGATTACCACGAGTAACCTGATTACCACGAGTAACCTGATTACCACGAGTAACCTGATTACCACGAGTAACCTGATTACCACGAGTAACCTGATTACCACGAGTAACCTGATTACCACGAGTAACCTGATTACCACGAGTAACCTGATTACCACGAGTAACCTTATTACCACGAGTGACCAGATTACCACTAGTGACCCGATTACCACAAGTAACCTGATTACCACGAGTAACCTGATTACCACGAGTAACCTGATTACCACGAGTAACCTGATTACCACGAGTAACCTGATTACCACGAGTGACCAGATTACCACTAGTGACCCGATTACCACAAGTAACCTGATTACCACGAGTGGCCTGATTACCACGAGTAACCTGATTACCACGAGTAACCTGATTACCACTAGTGACCCGATTACCACAAGTAACCTGATTACCACGAGTGGCCTGATTACCACGAGTAACCTGATTACCACGAGTAACCTGATTACCACGAGTAACCTGATTACCACGAGTAACCTGATTACCACGAGTAACCTGATTACCACGAGTAACCTGATTACCACGAGTGACCTGATTACCACGAGTGACCTGATTACCACGAGTAACCTGATTACCACGAGTGGCCTGATTACCACGAGTAACCTGATTACCACGAGTAACCTGATTACCACGAGTAACCTGATTACCACGAGTAACCTGATTACCACGAGTAACCTGATTACCACGAGTAACCTGATTACCACGAGTAACCTGATTACCACGAGTAACCTGATTACCACGAGTGACCTGACTTCCCAAAGTATTTTGTTGAAACTCGCTAATGACCTGAACGCAAATTAAACTGATGGAATTACTCTGACCGTCAGACACATTAAATTCTGAAACTGTCCGGAGAAAAAATTCTGTAATTCTCCCCTTTGTAATTATGGAATTTGAAGCACTAACAGTGACGATGATAAATAACCCGACACTCAGAAGACTGAAACGTACCACGACGTTTCGGTCTGACTTGAACCATTAACTAGTCACACAGAGTAGGGCCGAAATGTCGTCAAACGTTTCAGTCTCCTGATTGGTGGTTATTTATGTACTGTTCCAGTTAGTGTTTTGTGCCTTTTTTTTTTCTTATAATGTTAATGTTAACAAGATAATTAATAATAACGGTGACATCACTTAAAATGGCTCTCAAGGACATCACTAGCCCCTGGGTGACATCAACCCCTGGGAGACATCAATCCCTGGGAGACATGATTAATCCCTGGTTGGCATCACTAACCCCTGGGTGACATCAATCCCTGGGTGACATCGATCCTTGGGTGACATGATTAATCCCTGGTTGGCATCACTAACCCCTGGGTGACATCAACCCCTGGGAGACATCAATCCTTGGGTGACATGATTAATCCCTGGTTGGCATCACTAACCCCTGGGTGACATCAATCCCTGGGTGACATCGATCCTTGGGTGACATGATTAATCCCTGGTTGGCATCACTAGCCCCTGGGTGACATCAACCCCTGGGAGACATCGATCCTTGGGTGACATGATTAATCCCTGGTTGGCATCACTAACCCCTGGGTGACATCAATCCCTGGGTGACATCAACCCCTGGGAGACATCAATCCTTGGGTGACATGATTAATCCCTGGTTGGCATCACTAACCCCTGGGTGACATCAATCCCTGGGAGACATCAATCCCTGGGTGACATAATTAATCCATGGGTGGCATCACTAATCCATGGGTGATATCACTAATTTCTGGATGACATCACTAACCCCTGGGTGACATGACTAATTCATAGGTGACATCACTAATTCATGGGTGACATCACTAATCCCTGGGTGACATCACTAATTCCTAGATGACATCACTAATTCCTGTGTGACATGATTAATTCTTGGGTGACATCGCTAGCCACACTGACCCCGTAGTAGTAGCAGTAGTAGTAGTAAAAGTAGTACTTTTAGTAGTACTAGCAGTAGTAGTAGTAGTAGTACATCCATAGAGAGGAATCGCTAAACCCGTAGGGGTCATACAAGGAAACAGGGGGGGGGAAAGAGAGCGTGTTTTTGTTCGTACTGTTGTGAACCTTCTGTAAGGCTTCACACACACACACACACACACACACACACACACACACACACACACACACACACACACACACACACACACACACACACACACACACACACACACTGAACAGGTAAATAGGATAAAATAATCAGAAGACAGAGACGTGATAGTGGAAGAGGAGGTATAAGAGGTGAAGGAGGCCGTGAAGGGGATGAGAAGGTCAGTAGGGACAGCGACAGTGAAGGTCGGTAGGGACAGCGACAGTGAAGGTCAGTAGGGACAGCGACAGTGAAGGTCGGTAGGGACAGCGACAGTGAAGGTCGGTAGGGACAGCGACAGTGAAGGTCAGTAGGGACAGCGACAGTGAAGGTCGGTAGGGACAGCGACAGTGAAGGTCGGTAGGGACAGCGACAGTGAAGGTCAGTAGGGACAGCGACAGTGAAGGTCGGTAGGGACAGCGACAGTGAAGGTCGGTAGGGACAGCGACAGTGAAGGTCGGTAGGGACAGCGACAGTGAAGGTCGGTAGGGACAGCGACAGTGAAGGTCAGTACGGATAGCGACAGTGAAGGTCGGTAGGGACAGCGACAGTGAAGGTCGGTAGGGACAGCGACAGTGAAGGTCGGTAGGGACAGCGACAGTGAAGGTCGGTAGGGACAGCGACAGTGAAGGTCAGTAGGGACAGCGACAGTGAAGGTCGGTAGGGACAGCGACAGTGAAGGTCGGTAGGGACAGCGACAGTGAAGGTCGGTAGGGACAGCGACAGTGAAGGTCAGTAGGGACAGCGACAGTGAAGGTCGGTAGGGACAGCGACAGTGAAGGTCAGTAGGGACAGCGACAGTGAAGGTCGGTAGGGACAGCGACAGTGAAGGTCGGTAGGGACAGCGACAGTGAAGGTCAGTAGGGACAGCGACAGTGAAGGTCGGTAGGGACAGCGACAGTGAAGGTCAGTAGGGACAGCGACAGTGAAGGTCGGTAGGGACAGCGACAGTGAAGGTCGGTAGGGACAGCGACAGTGAAGGTCAGTAAGGACAGCGACAGTGAAGGTCAGTAGGGACAGCGAGAGTGAAGGTCAGTACGGATAGCGAGAGTGAAGGTCAGTAGGGACAACGACAGTGATGGTCAGTAGGGACAGCGACAGTGAAGGTCAGTAGGGACAGCGACAGTGAAGGAAGGAAAGGGACGCCAAGGGTTGGGAGAGAGCAGTGAAAAAGTCACTGACAGTGATGATCTCTGAAGATAGAGACTAAGAAAGGGATAAGAGAGACAACAAGGGGAATGGCAAAAAGTGACAAAGAAATCTGGAAGGAGGAGCAGTGAGAGGAAGAAAAAGGGAGGTGATTGATGATCCACAGACTCCAGGAGGCTGAAGGTGGTCCAAGTAACAGGAGATAAGCAGCAGCAGAATATATCAGTCATAAAGTACAATAGATGGAAGGAAGTGATTGCACAGATGGTTTAATTTTCAGAAGATCTGGAAGGATCTTACGAGACAATCACCGCCTGATCAAATTAACCTTTTTGGTCCCATACTGCCCAGGACAGGCTATTAATAATAATAATAATAATAATACTAATAATAATAATAATAATAATAATAATAATAATAATAATAATAATAATAATAATAATAATAATTATAAAAAAAATAATAATATTTTAAATAAACGTGACACAATGTTTATAGAGAGATGAGTGACATTTAGTTATGCATGCAGGAAGCCTATAGTTATACAGAGCATTTCGGGCAGTCGTGTTTACTTGGATAGGGACACGATGATGACAGAGAGGGAACAACTAAGGGAATATGTGAAACTATGTCAAGAGTAGAGAAAAAACACCAGCCGAGGAGCCAGGCGGTGAGAACACCCTTACAGAGGGAACTCCTCCAGTTGCAACCTCTATCCCTTACCCAGCTGGAACAACTCTGGGCCAGCCCCCCACCTCCCCAGCACCATCACTAACACCAGCATCCCCAACCCACCTTTTACCTTTCTTTCTACACTCTTCCCCATCCCCTTTTCCTCTCCTGCCTTTAACTATATTCCTCACCCAGTCTCCAGTATGGAGGCACTGGCAATCCCAGCCCAACCTCCCCCACCACTGCTGGATGAGTATCATGAGGGTGTAACCATAAGGTAAGGAATCAGAGTTTATCTAACAAGAGCGATGACTTGAGGGAAAGAACAAGAATGGTATACAATACCGACAAGATGAAAATTAAGACACATGTGCAACATCTGAGTATCTTTATTGTGGATGTTTCGCCATCCAGTGGCTTTATCAATACAAATTCAAGGATATAAGAACATAAGAACATAAGAACGTAGGAACACTGCAGAAGGCCTACTGGCCCATGCGAGGCAGGTCCAAGTCCCTACCGGCCTAAGCCAATGCACCCAACCTAGTCAGGTCAGGTCACATTGACTTAAGGGAGGAACACGGCAACCGACCTGTTAGCACAAGCTATCAGGTCTAACTCACACCCACCCACATCTACTCATGTATTTATCCAACCTATTTTTAAAGCTACACAACGTTCTGGCCTCTATAACGGTACTTGGGAGTTTGTTCCACTCATCCACAACTCTATTACCAAACCAGTACTTTCCTATATCCCTCCTGAATCTGAATTTTTCCAACTTAAAACCATTGCTGCGAGTCCTGTCTAGGCTAGATATTTTCAGCACACTATTTACATCCCCTTTATTTATTCCTGTCTTCCACTTATAAACCTCAATCATATCCCCCCTAATTCTACGTCTTTCTAGAGAGTGCAGTTTCAGGGCCCTTAGTCTATCCTCATAGGGAAGGTTTCTGATACATGGGATCATCTTTGTCATCCTCCTTTGTACATTTTCCAGAGAATTTATATCCATTCTGTAATACGGTGACCAAAACTGTGCAGCATAATCTAAATGAGGCCTAACCAAGGATGTATAGAGTTGAAGAACAACCTGAGGACTCCTATTATTTATGCTTCTTGATATGAAGCCAAGGATTCTATTAGCTTTATTGCGAACACTTATGCACTGTTGTCTTGGTTTCAGATTACTGCTAACCAGAACTCCTAAATCTTTTTCGCAATCCGTAATATTAAGATCTACATTATTTAGTTTATATGTGGCATGGTTATTGTCCTGTCCAACATTTAGAACTTTGCATTTGTCTATATTAAACTGCATCTGCCACTTCTCCGACCACTGCATCAGTCTATTCAAATCTTCCTGGAGTGCTCGAATGTCCTCGTCAGAATGAATTCGACGGCCTATTTTGGTGTCATCGGCAAACTTGCCGATGTCGCTCTTTATGCCCTCATCTATGTCGTTTATGTAGATTGTGAACAGCAGGGGGCCCAACACTGACCCCTGTGGAACACCGCTCGTGACGCTTCCCCACTCTGATTTCTCCCCATTTATGCAAACTCTCTGCTGCCTATTTGTCAACCATGCCTCTATCCAGGAAAAAATTTCTCCTCCTATTCCATGTGCTTTAATTTTCCTCAATAGTCTCTGATGTGGGACCCTGTCAAAAGCCTTACTGAAGTCCATATACACAATATCATATTCATTACCATGATCTACCTCCTCAAATACCTTAGTGAAAAAAGTTAATAAATTCGTAAGGCAGGAACGCCCCTTTGTAAAACCATGCTGAGATTCGTTGATTAATTTATGCTTTTCAAGGTGGCTACGAACTGCCTCGGCAATTATTGATTCCATAAATTTTCCCACTATGGAGGTTAGGCTTATTGGTCTATAGTTCGAAGCTAAGGACCTGTCACCTGTTTTGAAAATAGGTATCACATTTGCCATTTTCCACTTATCTGGCACCATGCCAGTTTGTAGTGATATGTTGAAAAGATTAGCCAAAGGTGTGCTAAGCTCCTCTTTACATTCCTTTAGAACCCTTGCATACAGTTCATCAGGGCCTGGGGATTTGTTAGGTTTTAATTTATCTATTTGCCTAAGGACCATGTCACTTGTGACCCTAATAGTGCACAGTTTATTATCGTCCTGTTCTACATAATTTATCATTACTGGAATATCGCTGGTATCCTCCTGTGTAAAAACTGAGAGGAAGTATGTGTTAAAAATTCTACACATTTCCTTATCACTGTCAGTGAGCTGACCCGAGGAACTTTTGAGTGGGCCTATCTTGTCCCTGATCTTACTTCTGTATACCTGAAAGAATCCTTTTGGGTTAGTCTTCGATTCTCTTGCAACTTTAACCTCATAATCTCTTTTTGCTTTTCTAATTCCCTTTTTTATTTCTCTCTTTAACTGAATATATCGATTTCTTAATTGCCCCTCTCCTCTTTTGATTTGCCTATATATGCCTCTCTTTTGACCAATCAGATATTTTAATCTATTGTTCATCCATTTAGGATCATTTTTGTTTGATCTGATTTCCCTATTTGGAACATAATTTGACTGAGCAGCTAGAACTATGCCCTGGAAAGCATCATATCGGCAACCATCACCACCTACCTGACCCCTAGTCAGGTCATTCCAGTTCAGCCCACCTAAGTAATTTTTCAGTCCTATGAAATCAGCCAAGCGAAAGTCAGGGACGGAGACTTGATTGCCATTATTAGGGGAATTCCATGATATGTTAAAACTGAGTGATTTGTGATCACTCTCCCCAAGCTCATCATTAACCTCAAGATTATTAATTAGTGTTTCCCTACTGGCAAGAACCAAGTCAAGGAGGTTATTTCCCCTAGTTGGCTCTGTCACAAACTGTTTTAAAAAACAATCCTGGATCGTATCAAGAAAGTCACCCGACTCTAAATTTCCTGTCAAATTGCTCCAGTCAATCTGTCTATAGTTGAAATCTCCCATTAGCACAACATTTTCGTATGTAGATGCCTTACGAATTTCGTCCCATAGAAGTTTACTGCACTCCCTATCAAGATTTGGGGCCCTGTAAATCACACCCAAAATTAGTTTTTCTCGGCCCTCGAGAAGCTGTAACCAAACAGATTCAGTGGCTGACGCTTCTAATTTAATATCTTGTCTAACACAACAATTTAAATTGTCTCTGACATACATCGCTACTCCACCACCTTTCCTGTTGACCCTGTCAGTGTGGAATAATTTATAGCCTTGTATGTGACATTCAGAGGGCATCTCTCTATCTTTCAGATTGAGCCAGGTCTCTGTTATAGCAATAATATCTATGTTTCCTGCACTTGCAATTAATCTTAGCTCATCTATCTTATTTCTAACACTCCTGCTATTAGTATAGTAAACCTTAAGGGAGCTAGTCCCTTGCTGCCCTCTGTTGTCACCCTTTGTTTGCTGACCTGTTCTATTGTCTTTATTTATAACTTCATGCTGAATGCCTTTTATACATTTACTGTTTCCAACCCTAGTGTTGCAACCTGCTTGTTTCCCACACACACCCATACCTCTATCTTCCATCAGTTTAAAATCATAGGCATTTCACCAATGGCCTTCTCAATCGAGTCTGCAAGTGCTACCACCCCTGCCCCAGAGAGATGAACCCCATCCCTTGCATACATATCATGTTTGCCATAAAAGTTGTTCCAGTTGTCAATGAATGGGATTGCAAGTTCCTTGCAGTATCTGTCTAGCCAGCAATTTACACCAATTGCCCTAGACAACCATTCATTTCCTACTCCCCTTCTAGGCAAGATGCTACATATGATTGGGATCCCTCTCTTAGACTTAATGAAATCTATAGCTGACCTGTACTTATCTAGCAGCTCTTCTCTCCTACCCTTCCCAATATCATTTCCACCAGCACTGAGACAGATAATGGGCTTGTTCCCATTACCTGACATGATATTATCCAGTCTGTTGACAATGTCCCCAACACCAGCTCCAGGGAAGCACACTCTATCTCTCATCTTCTTATTCCTATTACAAAAAGCACGGTCAACATATCTTACCTGAGAGTCACCAACCACAAGAATGCGCTTACCTTCATTAGCAGGGGCAGTAGTACCCTTACCTTCACTGGCCACTGAAGTACATTCATCCTGGAGAACAGAGAAGCGATTTCCTACCTTCAGATCTTCACTCTTAACTTTCCTTACTCTGATGCGCCTCCCATTACTGTGAACAACTCGCCACTTGTAGCAGGTGCTGGGCTGCACCTCACTGCTGGTACCCGTTGCTACCTCCCCACCTACAGCCTCCTCACAGTGAGAGACAGACTGCACCTCACTGCTAGAAGCCTCATTCCCCACATCTCCAACCACCTCACACTCTCTCCCAGGCCCATTGAGGTGGACCTTCAGCCTCCTAATCTCCTCCTGGAGAAGCAAGACCTCCTCCTTCAACTCTCCAACCTCAGTTTTTAAAACACTGCAGAAGCAAGCCATGCTTTGTAACCGTCCACGCTAATCCCCAAAGCAGCTCAGGGTCTGTGACCTCACGTGACGACTGACCACTGAACACTGAACACTGAACACTGGCGTCAGGTGGCAAACAATACCGTCAGGTGTCTATATTGTTTACCATTCCTGTACAACTTGTCATACACTGCAACATCATGGAATCTTGGTTAAGAGAACATCTACACGGCTACTATAACTACTACTACAACTAACCCATCCCTTGGGTATGATCTACTTCCACTGGGGAATCCCGCCTACCAGTGACTATGCCCTGGTATGCTACCCGTCTCTTTCCACCTGACGCCAGTATATAAGCGCCAGCCTTCTTGCCTGTGCTCCAGAATCTTCACGACTACGGTGCTCTTGGTGCTAGTGGTCATGCAATCCTGAACTTCAAGCATCAAATAGAATTGAAGATAGAGGGAAGTACAGTAGGTGGAGGATATGTAAAGCCCTACTGTAAAAGGGGAAATTTTGTGGAGTTGAGAGACTTTCTGAATATAGTGTATTAAGACAGAGAAATGGAAGGTGAGTCAGTAGATGAGATGGAGTACCTAGCTGAAAAATTCAAAGGAACTGAGGAAGCCTTCATACCAAGATGCAGAAACGACAAGGACAATGAGAGCCATTGGTTCAACCAGAGATGCAAGGAGGCAAATAGGAATAGTATAAGAGAGAGCGGTAATAATACAGGGGGAAAAAAGAACGGACGAGAACAGAGAAGTGAACAGACTAACCAGAAACTAATATACTAGGCTGAGGAGATAGGTTAAGAGACAATTTGAGAACTACATAACAGCAAAGAAGAAAAGATGAAAGTAAAGGACCAAGAACAACGACAAGGAAGTCTGTGAAGTTTTGATACAACTATCTGACGAAGTCTTCTCAGTGGAAAGTGGGACAATACCAGAGAGATTAAGAAGCAAGGAGCAACAAGAGGTACTAAATGCCACACAGCAAAGGAAAAGAAAAAAAAATACTTTTGATGGACCAAGATATATCAAAGACAATGAGACCAGACAGCGTGTCACCATGGACTCTGTGAGAGAGTACAGAAGCTTGTCTAAACCAGGGATCTCCAAACTTTTCACTACGAGGGCCACATTTTCACGGGCCAAAGGAAAAAAAGTCAGTCTTATCAATAAATATAAATGTAATCATCATCAAATGATTCAGAAAAAAAAGTGAAATATGACAATTACGAAGAAACAATAGTGTGCTTACGCTGAGAAATGATATATAGTGAGTAAAAATGTCAAACATAAACCAATGTTCTGACAACAATCAATTACTGAACTGCAGATGAGTAAAGCTGACACAAGATTAATGAGAATGATGCAACTGGGTTTTTTTTATTTTTATTTTCAAAATATTGCTGACCTGAGGTTTAAAACTTGAGGTCCAGTTATTGGAATAGACTTCAAATGCTCATCAGATAAATGTGCGTCATATTTGCACTTAACATACTCCATTTTTGAAAACGTTTGTTCACAAGGGTATGTTGTACCAAAAACTGATACGAATCCACAGGCAAATCGCTTCAAATCTGGAAACTGTTCAGGTTGTAAAGATTTTTATAACCGGATCAGATTTCCTTCTTTATACTTTTCTTTCATCATGTCATCTGACTGGACATCAATAATTTTCATTTGGAGCTGAATTGGGAATGTTTCAACACTGTTTACCAATGGATTTAAAACCCCCTTTATTTCATCTGTTTTTCCGTCAAGATCAGAAAATTATTTCCGAAATTATTTTTGCAAGTCATTCATGATTTCTGTTGCAAATAAAGAAAGAAATTCAGTTTTGCTTTCTTCAAAACACTGGAAATGAAGCAAATTAGGACCTTTCACATGTCCTTCATGTAGCATCAATATTGCCCTGAAAGCCTTGACATGCTTGAATGGATTACAAATCAAATTTCTCTCACCTTGCAACTTCAGATACAGTTAATTCATGTGGCTTTCCACGTCTGCAGAGAGAAAAAAAATCGATTTCCAAACCCAGTCAACGTCTCGTAACAACAGTGGTTCGGGTTGATTCTTTTCCGTGAGAAATGAATAGGTTTCTTTTCTGGGCTGAAAGAACCTTGATAGAACCTTTCCACAACTAAGCCATCAAACTGCTGCATAATAAGTCAACGAAGTCAGAATCAGTTTCTTTCAGAAAAATCACAAAACTGGCGATGATTAAACCAATGAGATCGAATGAAAATCACTGTTGAAACAACAGTTTTCAGAACGCAACACATGTCTACATATTTTCCGCAGAGTGTTTGCTGAGGGATAACACAGTGTTGGAACATGGACTTTCAGAACCCACCATCCTCACAAACGTTTATTATTTGTCCAATCAAAACTTTAAATAAAAAAAAAAGGCACAATACCGTTACTTTGTAAACGGTCCAAGTCGGACCGAAACGTCGTCGTAAGCTCCTCTCTTCTATGTGCGGATTATTTGTGCAACCAAAACTTTCTTCAGTCAGACATGTTCTTTCTTCCATCAACTGTCACACACTGCAATTTATTCCACTCCAGGTTATATTCATATAGAGTTTTTTTCAGTTCTTTGAAGACATCATCTCCGGTTCCTGTGATGTGCATGCACAGGATGCTAATTCTTGTGTGAAATTAAATTCATTGTCGACGTCACGGATGAATACTAGGACTTGTGATGTGTCTCTCACATCATTCGATTCATTAAGTGCAAGAGAATAAAACTGAAAAGTTCGTACATTGTCTGCAATTTGATGAAATATATTGCTTCCTGTATCCTCAGTTCCACGAGCAACAGTATTTGCCGCAAGACTGAGGATTTTGCACAGACTTGCTTCTCCTGGGCATAATCCTGGCACTGCTTCCAGCATAGATTCTTGGGCCAGATCTCCATCGGTGAATGGCTTTGCTCTTGTACCTAACCCATAAGCGACTTTGTAACTGGTCCTGGTTAAACAGCTTCATTTTCAGCTTTCCTCTGCGTCAAAAAAAGCCTTGTTGGGAGAGCAACCTGCGTTGCATTGATTCGTTTTTTTTTTTCCCGAACGCTGTGTTCCTGTGAATTGGAAGCAATTTGGTTTATGTTTGGTCTCATAGTGCCGACGTACATTGCACTCCTTCAGAACTGCAACATTTTCGTGGCATATCACCTGGTTGTACAAAGAATTTACGTCCCATTCTTCATTAAACAGCGGCACTCAGTCTGCACTGATCTTTTCCTTTTTCCTTCCATAACTGAATGGTATATCTGAAAAATGAAAAATTTGAACAAATTTTGACGTGTAAATTGTTATAAATGACTGAAAATGAGTTTCTTTTTTTTAGTTTTACTATTTATAAATATTTCAAGTTACTGCGGGCCACATAAAATCTTGTGGAGGTCCGCATGTGGCTCTCCACAAGAATGGATATGAGATACCAGAGATCTGGAAGACAGCAAATGTTGTCTCTACATATAACGAGACGAGAATTAAATTACAGACCAGTTTCTCTGACATGCATACTGTGTAAGGTAATAGAGAAACTTATTAAGGGAAGAGTAGGAGAACACTTGGAGAGGAGTGCTTTCATAAACCATAACCACTATGGGTTTAAGGATGGTAAATCTTGTTTTATTAACTTGTTGGAGTCTTATGACAAAGTAACAGATGTGCGATTTTTTTTGAGACTACAAAAAGGCGTTTGATACTGTACCCAACAATAGGCTGAAAACTTGAGATTCAGACAGGAATAACAGGGAACTTACTCCGCTGGATCAAAGAGTAACTTAGGGAAAGGAAGTAAAGTGACTGTTAAGAGAACGGCGTTGGATTGGGTAAGAGTAATTAGCGGGGCCCTGCCAGGACTGGTATTAGGACCAGTACTGTTTCTGGTTATGTGAATGGCATTGAAGATGAGACTGGTTCAGATATATCCCTGTTTGCTGACAATGTAAGACTAAAGAGAATAAAAAGAGATGAGGGCAAGGAAAGGCTCCGAAGGCATCTGGAAAATTGTAGCAATTAAGCCCCACAAAATGCGAGGTCATGAAGATTGGGGAAGGAGGCAAGAAAACTTAAAACGGGATATAAACTAGGGAGACAGAGGCTGCAAACTTCACTCATAGAGAGAGACCTAGGGGTGAGCATAGTGCCCAGTATATTGCCAGAGGCTCACATCAGCCGAATAACTTCTGTAGCCAATATTCGTATAGTAAATCTAAGAGAAGCCTTCAGGAATCTCAACAAAGAGTCATTCCAGACAATTTATAAAACATACATCAGGCTCGTGTAAGCAGCACCAGTATGGAACCCACACCTGAAAAAGTATATTGAGAAACTGAAGAAATTGCAGAAGTAAGCACCAAGGCTTGTTTCTGATTAAGGGACATGAGATTTGAGGAGAGGCTAACGGAATTGTGTCTAACGACATTATAGGACAAGAATCAGTGAAGGACATGGTAACAACATACAAAATACTCAGGGGAATCAATAAGGTAGATACAAATAGGTTGTTTGAGAGGCGAGAAACGCAAACTCGGGGACACAGCTGGAATTTCAAGACACAGATGAGCCACGGGGATATTAGGAAGTATCTCTTTAGCCAGAGTGGCCAAGAAGTAGAATGATCTTACTTAGGAAGTGATGGAGGCAGACTCAATACGTAGTTTTAAGAGCAGATACGACAGAGTCCACGAGGCTAAGAGGGAGTGAATCTGGAGAAGAGTGGCAAGTTAAGAAGCAGGGCCAGGAGCTGAGAATCGACCCTTGCAGCCACAAATAGATGAGTACACACACACACACGCATATACACATAAACATACACGAACGCGCACTTGTATACACACAAACACACACACACACACACACACACACACACACACACACACACACACACACACACACACACACACACACACATACACACAAACACACACACACACACACACACACACACACACACACACACACACACACACACACACACACACACACACACACACACACACACACACACAGGCCAGAAGCTATGACTCGACCCCTGCAACCACAAATAGGTGAGTACACAGCTGGTTTCCATACACCTGCTGACTTTCCCCGCTGTCTGCTTGTTTCAGGTAGAATACATCCTGCTGACTGCTTTCTGCAAGCTGTCTAGTTCCTGCTGGCTTTCTGCTCCCTGCTAGCTGTCTGCTCCCTACTGAGTCTGCTCTCTGTTGGCTGTTTGCTCCATGTTTTCTGTCTGCTTCGTGTCTACTCCCTGATAACTGTCTTCTCCTTGCTAGCTGTCTATTCGCTACTAACTTTCTGCTCCCAACTAGCTGTGTACTTGCTTCCTGTTGTCTGCTGGCTGTCTACTTCCTGCTAGATATGTGCTCCCTCATAACTTCCTGCCTCCTACTTACTGTCTGCTTGCTTGCTGCTGGCTGTCTGCTTGCTTCCTGCTTACGGAATGACCTTTACCAGCATGGAACTTGACAGTACCATACAAGTTGGATGAGCAGACCCTGGATGAACTGTCATCTAGTAGGCAGGTGTTAGCTCCTGCTGTCCTCCAGCAGGCAGGTGTTAGTACCTGCTGACATCCAACAGGCAGCTGTTAGCACCTGCTGTCATCCAGCAGGCGGCTATTAGCACCTGCTGTCATCCAGCAGGCAGCTGTTAGCACCTACTGTCATCCAGCAGGCAGGTGTTAGCACCTGCCGTCATACAGCAAGCGGCTGTTAGCAAATGTTATCATCCAGTAGGCGGCTGTTACCACATGTTGTCATCCAGCAGGCGGCTGTTGTCATCCAGCAGGCGACTGTTGTCATCCAGCAGGCGACTGTTGTCATCCAGCAGGCGACTGTTAGTACCTACTGTTATCCAGCAGGCGGCTGTTAGCACCTGCTGTTATCCAGCAGGCGGCTGTTAGCACCTGCTGTTATCCAGCAGGCGGCTGTTAGCACCTGCTGTTATCCAGCAGGCGGCTGTTAGCACCTGCTCTTATCCAGCAGGCGGCTGTTGTCATCCAGCAGGCGACTGTTAGCACCTGCTGTCATCCAGCAGGCGACTGTTAGCACCTACTGTCATCCAGCAGGCGGCTATTAGCACCTACTGTCATCCAGCAGGCGACTGTTAGCACCTACTGTCATCCAGCAGGCGGCTGTTAGCACCTGCTGTTATCCAGCAGGCGGCTGTTAGCACCTGCTGTTATCCAGCAGGCGGCTGTTAGCACCTACTGTCATCCAGCAGGTGACTGTTAGCACCTACTGTCATCCAGCAGGCGACTGTTAGCACCTACTGTCATCCAGCAGGCGACTGTTAGCACATACTCTTATCCAGCAGGCGACTGTTAGCACCTACTGTCATCCAGCAGACGACTGTTAGCACCTACTGTCATCCAGCAGGCGACTGTTAGCACCTACTGTCATCCAGCAGACGACTGTTAGCACCTACTGTAATCCAGCAGGCGACTGTTAGCACCTACTGTCATCCAGCAGGCGACTGTTAGCACCTACTGTCATCCAGCAGGCGACTGTTAGCACCTACTGTCATCCAGCAGGCGACTGTTAGCACCTACTGTCATCCAGCAGGCGACTGTTAGCACCTACTGTCATCCAGCAGGCGACTGTTAGCACATACTCTTATCCAGCAGGCGACTGTTAGCACCTACTGTCATCCAGCAGGCGACTGTTAGCACCTACTGTCATCCAGCAGGCCACTGTTAGCACCTACTGTTATCCAGCAGGCGGCTATTAGCACCTGCTATCATTCCAGCATGCAGCTGTTAGCACCTACTGTCATCCAACAGGCCACCCATATAACACAATATAACACCATACCACAATAACACAATCTAGATCAGTGTAAAGTGCTCAGTAAAATCAGTAAATTAAAATATATATGAGTAATCATGAGGAATGAATCTGGAAAGAGTTATTCAGTGAATAAAACAAAATTAAATGAAATAATATAGGTACCCTCTACCCACCAAAATTCACCCACTACCCACATGCGTCAAGCCTCGGTTTCTATAAATAAATCTCACATAGTTCGGTCACCACTGCAGAGGAAGGTAAAGTGGAAATCAGTTTTTTTTGTGGCATACAGAGTGAAGTAAGATACGAGCAGGATGCCAGTGCAACATACATGTAAAGAAATCCTTGGAAGGAAATCCAGGATCACGTGCAGCCTGTGCTTTTCCAGGAATCATATCTCTTGTGCCTCAAAAAGTGACTTCGAACTAGCAAGGTGCTGTTGGTTGTGCAATAAAGATATAGAACTCTGGGTAGGTGTCAGAAAGGTACTAAGAAGGGTAATAAATATTAATAATAAGCAAGAAAATAAAGATAAAATCTTGGACAGTCTACCAAAGTTTTATAGAACACGGGAGGAAGAGATAGGAGGAGTAAACCAAAAATTGCCAGATACCCAGACCACAACTGATGACTCGAAACTACATAGTCACCCACTGAAAAAAACACAGGAAACAAAAACGTCTGTAAACCCAACCCCCCCAGACATAGTGCTAACCCAGACCCATCCTCCAGTCCTAGCACTACTGCCCACAGTGCTGGTGCTGGCCCAGGCTCAGCCCCCAGCTGCAGTGCTGACTAAGACTCAGCCCCCAGCCTTAGTGCCAGTCCAGACTCTGCTAGGGACCACTAAAACCACTTCAACCTTAAATATACAACCATCATTGCACAAGACCATAGTCCACATTACAGATGTTGTGGAGGAGTCTTCTTCTGGGGAAAGTAGTTCCCCGGAAGCAGGACGGGGTGGCCCTGACTTGGATTCTGAGGATTATAATGCAGTCCTAGAAACTGCACAAGCTGAGAACATACCTACCAAAAATTCTACCCAACCAAAAGCGAAATTGTGCAAATTCTACGTTTGCGGCATCTCTAAGCATGGAATATCAGGGAAAATATATGGGACATGCAACTTTGGGCATCCCAATAAATGTCGTGACCTCCTGGCTAAAGGAAAGTGCCGTTCTCCCTCCTGTAAATTCTTTCGCCCAGAAATGTACCACTGCTCAGTCCTCCAAAAACAGTGCTACAGCACCAACTGCCCTGCATACCATCTAAAAGGGACCAGGAGGTACAGACCTCATAAAACAATCAATAGTAAGTTATGACAATCCCACTTCATGTGATTTTTTAGTGGCAGGAAACGAAAAAAGATAATGAAAGGAAAAAATAATTATAGTCTACCACCTTGGAGCCTTGTTGGACTAGAGGCACAGCCAGTGGCTTCCCATGGCCCTCCAAAACCACAGCTACTGATGCCAATGACAAAATCTCCCAAACAAACACAGGATACAACATCGTTTATATTTGCTAATATACAGGGCCTTAAGCCATCCACCAACAACAAAATATCTTTTATCAGTGGACTTCTAGAGGAGTCTAATGCAGTGTTTGCAGCCTTCACAGAGCCCCACACAAAAGATCACTTTGACGAAGAAATATGGATAAATGGGTACAACCTTTTTAGAACAGGCAACAAGGGGGGTTGGCCTGTATGTCAAAGAGTCGCTCATCTGCATGGAGATAAAGAACATGACAAATGATGTAGTTGAAGATCTAACAATAAAGATCGAGAACCAAAACCTAGTCATTGTGGTTGTATATAAGCCACCAGATGCAACCTCCCAATAGTTCAAGGAACAGCTACTGAAAATTGATTACTGTCTGGAAAACCTTCCAGCTCCATCCCCAAACATCTTACTGCTTGGTGATTTCAACCTAAGTCATACAAAATGGAAGAATGTAGCGAATAATGTTATAGCTGAAACAATCCCTGGAGGTAGGGCAGATGAAAGGTCACACAGACATAAGCTCCTAATTCTCAGTGATATACACATCCGAAGTTAGCAGATAGTGGAGCCAACAAGACTGGAAAACACACTTGACCTTATCTTCACAAATAATGATGACCTGGTAAGAGACATAATATAAAAAACAACTAATTTCGATCACAATCTAATCGAAGTCCAGACTTACATGCACAGGGGTTCTGATCAGCAAAATAGACGTAGCTGTGAAGGTGTCTTCACAAAATACAACTTCAACAACAAGAACATCAACTGGGACCAGGTAAACCATGTCTTAAATGAAACATGTTGGAAAGATACCTTAAATAACATGGATCCAAACCAGGACCTTGAAAGGATCAACTTCCTGGCAGCTGAAGTATATTCAAGACATATTCCCCTAAGAAAGAAGAAGAGAAGAAGTAAACTGGAGAAAGAAAGACGCTCCCTCTACAGAAGACAACTAAGAATCACTGAGCTCCTCAAGAATGCTAGATTATCTGATTCATGGAAGGAAGCGCTGACCAGGGAAGCGGAAAATATCGAACTTAAGTTGAAAGACTCAAACAGGACCCAGGAGAGACAAGAGGAGCTAAAAGCGATTAGTGAAACTGAAAGAAATTTGAAATATTTCTTTTCATATGCCAAAAACAAGGCAAATACCACATCTAGTATCGGGCCCTTGTTCAGATAAAATGGGACTTACACAGATGACAACAAAGAAACGAGTGAGATACTGAAATCCCAATAAGACTCAATGTCTTATATATGTCAATGTATGACAGATTTTCGACATCACCCTAACTCCGACAGACTTTGAGAAAGTCATTGACAGCATGCCCATATACTCAGCCCCAGGCCCAGACTGCGTGGAACTCTGTGTTCATTAAGAACTGCAAGAAACCCCTTTCGCGTGCCCGAAGTATACTATGAAGAAGGAGTTTAGACATGGGTGAAATTCCACATTCACTAAAGACAACGGATATAGCCCCACTCCACAAAGGTGGCAGCAAAGCATTAGCTAAGAACTATAGACCAATAGCTCTAACGTCCCGCATCATAAAAGTCTTTGAAAGAGTGCTAAGAGGCACGATTGCAAGCCACTTGGATTCCCCAAAACTGAACAATCCAGGGCAACATGGGTTCAGGGCAGGTTGCTCCTGCCTCTTACAACTACTGGATCACTATGATATGGTCTTGGATGCACTGGAAGAAAAACTGAATGCAGATATAACATACACAAACTTTGCAAAAATCTTTGACAACTGCGATCACGGCGTAATAGCACACAAAGTACGTGCTAAAGGAATAACTGGCAAAGTGGAGAGGTGGATCTTCAACTTTCTAACCAAGTTGTGTACGAATGGTATATAATACCGACAAGATGAGAGTATTATATACCATTCGTACACAACTTGTCAGACACTGCAACATCATGGAATTTACTCTCAACTTTCTAACCAATCGAACACAAAGAGCAGTGGTCAACAGAGTTAAATCGGAAGCAGCCATAGTGAAAAGCTCTGTTCCACAAGGCACAGTACTCGCCCCCATCCTGTTCCTCATCCTCATATCAGACGTAGAGATGTAATCCACAGCATCGTGTCATCCTTTGCAGACGATACTAGGATCCGCATGAGACTGTCATCCGTAGAGGGCACGGTTAACCTCCAAGAAGATATAAACCAAGTTTTCCAATGGGCAACGGAGAACAATATGATGTTCAATGAAGACAAATTCCAACTACTCCGCTACGGAAACCTGGAAGAGATAATAACTAAAACAGAGTATACTACAAACTCTGATCATACAGTAGAGCGGAAAAATAATGTGAGGGACCTGGGAGTTGTAATGTCTGAGGATCTCACTTTCAGTGATTACAACAGTGCCACGATCACAGCTGCAAAGAAAATAATAGGATGGATAATGAAAACATTCAAAACAAGAGATGCCAAGCCAATGATGATCCTTTTTAAATCACTTGTTCCCTCTAGGCTGGAATATTGCTGTACATTAACATCTCCGTTCAAAGCATGTGAAACTGCAGATCTAGAGAGTGTACAGAGAACGTTTACTGCACGTATAAGTTCTATCAAACACTTCAACTACTGGGAACGCTTGGAAGCACTTGACTTTTACTCGCTGGAACGCAAGCGAGAGAGGATATATCATAATCTACACTTGGAAAATCCTAGAAGGAATGGTCCCTAATCAGCACACAGAAATCACTCCCTATGAAAGTAAGAGACTGGACAGGCTATGCAAAATACCCCAAACGAAAAGTAGGGGCGCCACCGGTACACTAAGAGAAAACACCGTACGTGTCCGGGGCCCAAGACTGTTCAACAGCCTCCCACCATGCATAAGGGGAATTACCAATACTCCCCTGGCTGCCTTCAAGAGGGAACTGGACAGATACTTAAAGTCGGTGCCGGATCAGCCGGGCTGTGGTTCGTATGCTGGACTATGTGCGGCCAGCATTAACAGCCTAGTTGATCGGGCCCTGATCCACCGGGAAGCCTGGTCGTGAACCAGGCCGCGGGGGCGTTGATCCCCGGAATTCCCTCCAGGTAGACCTGCTGTCATCCAGCAGGCAGTTGTTAGCACCTGTTGTCATCCAGCAGGCGGCTGTTAACACCTGCTGTCATCCAGAAGGTGGCTGTTAGCACCTGCTGCCATCCAGCAGGCGACTGTTAGCACATGCTGTCATCCAGCAGGTAGCTGTTAGCACCTTCTGTCATCCAGCAGGCGAGAGTTAGCACCTACTGTATCCAGCAGGCGGCTGTTAGCACCTGCTGTCTGCTGTCATCCAGCAGGCGGCTGTTAACACATGCTGTCATCAAGAAGGTGGCTGTTAGCACCTGCTGCCATCCAGCAGGCGACTGTTAGCACATGCTATCATCCAGCAGGTAGCTGATAGCACCTTCTGTCATCCAGCAGGTGGCTGTTAGCACCTGCTGTCATCCAGCAAGCGGCTGTTAGCACCTGCTGTCATCCAGAAGGCGGCTGTTAGCACCTGCTGTCATCCAGCAGGCACCTGTTAGCACCTACTGTCATCCAGCAGAAGGCTGTTAGCATCTGCTGTCATCCAGCAGGCGACTGTTAGCACCTGCTGTCATCCAGGAGGCGGCTGTTAACACCTACTGTCATCCAACAGGCGGCTGTCAGCACCTGCTGTCATCCAGCAGGGAGCTGTTAGCACCAGCTATCATTCAACAGGCGGCTGTTAGCACCTGCTATCGTCCAGCACGCATCCATTATCACCTACTGTCGTCCAGCAGGCGGTTGTTAGCACCTTCTGTCATCCAACAGGCCGCTGTCAGCACCTGCTGCTATCCACCAACTATCATCCAGCACGCGGCTGTTAGCACCTGCTCTCATACAGCGGGCATCTATTAGCACCTGCTGTCATCCAGCAGACAGCTGTTAGCACCTTCTGTCATCCAGCAGGCGGCTGTTAGCACCTACTCTCACCCAGCAGGTGGCTGTTAGCACCTACTGTCATCCAGCAGGTGGCTGTTAGCACCTGCTGTCATCCAGCAGACAGCTGTTAGCACCTTCTGTCATCCAGCAGGCAGCTGTTAGCACCTACTCTCACCCAGCAGGCGGCTGTTAGCACCTACTGTCATCCAGCAGGTGGCTGTTAGCACCTGCTGTCACCCAGCAGACAGCTGTTAGCACCTGCTGTCATCCAGCAGTCGGCTGTTAGCACTTGCTGTCATCCAGCAGGCAGCTGTTAGCAATTGCTGTCATCCAGAAGGCGGCTGTTCACACCTTCTGTCTTCCAGCAGGTGGCTGTTAGCACCTACTGTCATCCAGCAGGCGGCTGCTAGCACCTGGTGTCATCCGGCAGGCAGCTGTTATCACCTGCTGTCATCCAGAAGGCGGCTGTTAGTACCTGCTGTCATCCAGCAGGCGGCTGTTAGCACCTACTCTCACCCAGCAGGCGGCTGTTAGCACCTACTGTCATCTAGCAGGCGGCTGCTAGCACCTGGTGTCATCCAGCAGGCAGCTGTTATCACCTGCTGTCATCCAGAAGGCGGCTGTTAGCACCTGCTGTCATCCAGCAGGTGGCTGTTAGCACCTACTGTCATCCAGCAGGCTGCTGCTAGCAACTGGTGTCATCCAGCAGGCGGCTGTTAGTACCTGCTGTCATCCAGCAGCCGGCTGTTATCATCTATTGTCATCCAGCAGGCGGCTGTTAGTACCTGCTGTCATCCAGCAGGCGGCTGTTAGCACCTACTCTTACCCAGCAGGCGGCTGTTAGCACCTACTGTCATCCAGCAGGCGGCTTCCAGCAAGCGGCTGTTAGCACCTCTATTGTTAGCACCTGTCATCCAGGCAGTCATCCAGCAGGCTGTTAGCAGGCGGCTACCCTGTCATCCAGTGCATAGTGTCATCCAGCAGGCAGGTTATCGCTGTCATCCAGAAGGCGGCTGTTAGCACCTGCTGTCATCCAGCAGGTGGCTGTTAGCACCTACTGTCATCCAGCAGGCTGCTGCTAGCAACTGGTGTCATCCAGCAGGCGGCTGTTAGTACCTGCTGTCATCCAGCAGCCGGCTGTTATCATCTATTGTCACCCAGCAGGCAGCTGTTAGCACCTGCTATCATCCAGCAGACGGCTGTTAGAACCTGCTCTCATCCAGCAGCCAGCTGTTTGCATCTGCTGTCATGCAGCAGGCGGCTGTTAGCACCTGTTATCATCCAATAGGCAGCTGTTAGCACCTGTTATCATCCAACAGGCAGCTGTTAGCACCTGTTATCATCCAGCAGGCAGCTGTTAGCACCTGTTATCATCCAACAGGCAGCTGTTAGCACCTGTTATCATCCAGCAGGCAGCTGTTAGCACCTGTTATCATCCAGCAGGCAGCTGTTAGCACCTGCTTCGATCAATATAACTCATGCCTGTTATTTCAGCACCTCAGGGGAAAGAGAGAGAGAGAGAGAGAGAGAGAGAGAGAGAGAGAGAGAGAGAGAGAGAGAGAGAGAGAGAGAGAGAGAGAGAGAGAGAGAGAGAGAGAGAGAGAGAGAGAGAGAGTAATGGGTGTGGTGGGGGGCATGAGAGGGATTACCAGCATTAAATTAATGAGGAAGTGATTGATGCGTATGGGGGTTTAAGCATTTTCTGGAAATGGGGATCAATGAAGTTTGATCCTAGGAAAGCGAGGATGCTTTACTTCCTCGGATCAGGAGCCTTTTATAAGCCTATGGACGGGAGGAGAAAGAGAAATGGGTGAGAGTGGAGATGGGGAGGCAGGATGGGGAGGCTGGATGACAATAGAGTGGGTAGAGAAATGGGTGAGTGGTGATGGGGAGGCAGGATAATGAGAAGAGGTAACAGTGGGGGGGGGGGACCACTGGGATATGCTGCAGTGTAAGTGGTAACTTACCTGTGAGGAGGCAGGACGCTGTACAGAGATGGCGGGGAGTGATGTGCGCCTCATAGTGATGGGTGTGGGTGGCGGTGTGGCCAGTCTGATGGACAAACAGTCACCTCTTCCCTTCTGCGTCACCACCAGCAGCAGCACCAGCAGCAAAAGTAGTACCAGTGGAGGTCTGCTGGAGCGAGCGTCGATAGCGGCGCTGTCGAGGAAAAGGTCGACTGGGGTGACCAGGGGACCCAACAGGTGGGAGAACAGCTGTCTGGCGAGGCTGCTGACCAACCTCACCTGCGGTCCACGCCCACCCAACACCTGTACTGTCCAAGGCGACACCTGCTGCCCCCTCGAAGTAAGTACTTGAACCGTCGAAGTCAGCACTAAGACTACCGTGGCCGGCACCACCGAGGTGTGAGTGGGTGGCCCGGGGTCACCAGAGCTAGAGGGCCACCCGCCAGGAGACGAGGGCCACCAGCAGTAGCAAGTGTTGCCCAGGAGTGGTTCACACTTGAACAGGCAGGTCACACTACACGGGAGGGGCCACACTACAGACGGTGCCACCACTCTCACCAGTGCCACCGTTGGATCCACTGACGACTGACCCTGGCACTGACGCGAGCTGCCGCTTCTGGAGACGTCGCTGGCGAGTGGTGACTTCGAGAGTGCCGCTTGCGACTGAAGGCCGCGTGCGGGGAGTCGCTCAGCAGCGGCTGCGGCAGGAGCCGCACTCTGCCGCGGTGTTGAGGGTGGCAGGCAGGAGCGGCGCTCGGCCATAACGCAGTGCCCGCACCGCCATCATGCGGGCGGCATGGCGCGGACGAGCGAGGCGGCGCAGGGGGAGATCACTCGCGGTCTCACACAGGGAGGCGCAGGTCGTGTGCTGCTGCCCTGCACTAGCAAGCTACACTGACGCACCACACGCACACACGCACTCACATACACACACACAAACACACACGCACGGTACACAGGCGCACGCAAGTGCCTGCGCTGTAGACCTGCTCACCACCGCCTCCACACCCCTGCTGCGCACTCCACCTGTTCCTCACCGTCACCCCTCTCTTCCCCTCACCTTCACCCCTCTCTTCCCCTCACCTTCACCCCTCTCTTCCCCTCACCATCACTCCTCTCTTCCCCTCACCACCACTCCTCTCTTCCCCTCACCACTACCACTCATCTCTTCCCCTCACCACCACTCCTCTCTTCCATTCAATGTCACCCCTCTCTTCCCCTCACCGTCACCCCTCTCTTCCCCTCACCACCACTCCTCTCTTCCCCTCACCACTATCACTCGTCCCTTCCCCTCACCACCACTCCTCTCTTCCCCTCAATGTCACCCCTCTCTTCCCCTCAGCACCACACCTTCCCCTCACACTCACCCCTCTCTTCCCCTCACCACCTATCCTCTCCTCCCCTCACCACCTCTCCTCTCCTCCCCTCGCCACCTCTCCTCTCCTCCCCTCACCACCTCTCCTCTCCTCCCCTCACCACCACTCCTCTCTTCCATTCAATGTCACTCCTCTCTTCCCCTCACCGTCACCCCTCTCTTCCCCTCACCACCACTCCTCTCTTCCCCTCACCACTATCACTCGTCCCTTCCCCTCACCACCACTTCTCTCTTCCCCTCACTACCACTCCTCTCTTCCATTCAATGTCACCCCTCTCTTCCCCTCACCACCACTTCTTTCTTCCCCTTACCACCACTTCTCTCTTCCCCTCACTACCACTCGTCTCTTCCCCTCACCACTACTCCTCTCTTTCCCTCACCGACACCACTCTCTTACCCTCACCGTCATCCCTCTCTTCCCTTCACCACCACTCCTCTCTTCCCCTCACCACCACTCCTCTCTTCCCCTCACCACTACTACCCATATCCTTCCCTCTCTCAACTCCCCTCTCTTTCTCTCTCTCATCACCCCTCTCCTTCCCTCTCACTAACGCTTCGTTCTTTCCCTTTTACTAACTTTCTGTCATGAATGTCTTCCATCATACCCCTCTCCCCACCCCACACACTCCTCACATTTCATCCCTCTCATTACCTCTCCATCTCCTCTCCCCCCTCTCCTCACCACTCATCCCTCTCCCCACCCCACCCCTCACCCCTCTCCCCACCTCTCACATCAGGCCACATCCGAAAAAAATTGCAGTGCAAAAAAATGGTAACAAGAGTGACACATGAGGTGGGGAAATATCCCTTCACTTCCATGAAAAAACAGCAAGCAACACCGCCCAATATTCCCCAAAATTTCCCCTAATTAGAAGGGAATATCTACTGAGGGATCAGATATTATTTATAATGAACGGTGCATGTTTGCCTTAAATCGGATTATCTTAAGGCGCTTATGGAATTTGGAGGTAATCAGGTGGTTCCAAGAAAAGCGAGGGTTGCTCTACTTCCTTGCATCAAGAGCTGTTTGTAAGGGACGGGGGGAATATCTGAATAGGACCTCGACGTCTTTGGAGTGTGGAACAGTGTATATGTTGGAAGTCCCTTCTATCTGGACAGCTTCGCCACTGGTCTTGCATGCCATCCTTAGCAACTCGCACAGTGAAAACCGTGCAGACCTTATTGGTCAGCTACCACTCTACTGCAAATACACAGTAGGTGTGACAGGCGGTGTCACGTGTGCCAGTCACAGAAACAGGAACTGCTAGGAGAAAATCGCCATATCAATGCGCACTCACAGCCAAGAAGCAAACTCCCTCCTGGAAAACTGCCTTTTCACTCATCAGTGCAGAACTTTTTTCCGTGATAGGGTTGTCCCAGCTACATTATTTATCTATCATATTATTGCCGTGTATTTTTCAAACAAACATTAATTTTCCAAATAAATGTCTCATCTCATCATTGTCCCAATTAATATGCACACATTGTGGGCCACAGATTGTCTGGTCAGGACTGAGAGAGGATCCCACTGAGTGGTGCCTTCCAGTGTTGCTGAGGTCCTCCTTCCCTGATGACGTCCCGACATATTCTGGAAGAATTTGCTTCAGCGGTTTATTGCATCCAGTGTAGGAAGATAAGACAGCTTCGCCACTGATACCGAAGCTTTTCAATGTATTTTGGACACTAAGTTTAAGGCGTATCGACTGCATGAGGTCATTAATGCTGCGTGTAAACTTTCTCACCACCAGTCAAGAATACTTTAATCCCTCAAACAGATATTAAAGTAAATTCTCAGTGAATATAAACTGAGACACATATTTCTTCTAATAAATGTCCTGGAATGTACATTTTTCCACATCTTGTCGGCATCACCACACCATTTTTCATCGATGTTCCATAGCGTAGCTTCCCACCCACCCTCCTGGACCTGGCACGAATACCAGGATGCATAACAGCACTATCAAGCCAAGATAATCCCGCTGTACCTCCGGCACGCATCGTAGTAAACATTCTTGTTATTTTTCTTTATTTACGAATGAACTAGCAATTACAAGCTACCTCCTTACCGTGATTAAAAGATTAGGTATGTAAGCAAGAGGTTCAGCTGTCTGATAACGTGCTGCTGGTGTGTTGAACTGACACACTGAGACAAGCTGTCCCTGACAGATTTGTCATCAACTTCCCTTAATCAAGGGGGAGAAAAAGTTGAAAATACAATCGGGTAGTTTTTTTCTTTTTTAGGTTGTTGAAGGACAAAAGTTCCATTGAGCTGATGAGACGTGCATCCAGTGATACAAACCAATGGAGGGGTAATTAGAGATGCGAGACACAATGAACCCTCAAACAAAGAAACTGATCAACGAAGAGCATTGTTGAAGGAGGGAGAGAGAGGAAAAAGGAAGGAGGGAGAGAGAGGGGAAAGGAAGGAGGGAGAGAGAGTAATTGGAGTTGCAAGGGATGACTGATGGGGTATAATAATGGATGGAAAGTTGTAAGTGCTAGTGAGGTGTGAAGCTGAAACAGAGAGTGTCAAGTTGAGAGGGAAAAAAATCATCGTCCAGATCAATTTTTGGATAAAATGAGAAGAACTGTAATGTGAAGTCTTGTATCCCTAATTGTTCAGTGTTGTGGTATCCCCATATAATGTTCAGTGTTGTGGTATCCCCATGTAATGTTCAGTGTTGTGGTATCCCCATGTAATGTTCAGTGTTGTGGTATCCCCACACTTGTTCAGTGTTGTGGTATCCCCACACTTGTTCAGTGTTGTGGTATCCCCATGTAATGTTCAGTGTTGTGGTATCCCCACACTTGTTCAGTGTTGTGGTATCCCCAATTAATGTTCAGTGTTGTGGTATCCCCATATAATGTTCAGTGTTGTGGTATCCCCACACTTGTTCAGTGTTGTGGTATCCCCATATAATGTTCAGTGTTGTGGTATCCCCATATAATGTTCAGTGTTGTGGTATCCCCACACTTGTTCAGTGTTGTGGTATCCCCATGTAATGTTCAGTGTTGTGGTATCCCCACACTTGTTCAGTGTTGTGGTATCCCCATATAATGTTCAGTGTTGTGGTATCCCCACACTTGTTCAGTGTTGTGGTATCCCCATGTAATGCTCAGTATTGTGGTATCCCCACACTTGTTCAGTGTTGTGGTATCCCCAATTAATGTTCAGTGTTGTGGTATCCCCATATAATGTTCAGTGTTGTGGTATCCCCACACTTGTTCAGTGTTGTGGTATCCCCACACTTGTTCAGTGTTGTGGTATCCGCACACTTGTTCAGTGTTGTGGTATTGTTCAGTGTTGTGGTATCCCCACACTTGTTCAGTGTTGTGGTCCCCACACTTGTTCAGTGTTGTGGTATCCCACACTTGTTCAGTGTTGTGGTATCCCCACACTTGTTCAGTGTTGTGGTATCCCCAAACAGTGTTGTGGTCTTGTTCAGTATTGTGGTATCCCCACACTTGTTCAGTGTTGTGGTATCCCCATATAATGTTCAGTGTTGTGGTATCCCCAAACTTGTTCAGTGTTGTGGTATCCCCACACTTGTTCAGTGTTGTGGTATCCCCACACTTGTTCAGTGTTGTGGTATCCCCACACTTGTTCAGTGTTGTGGTATCCAAACACTTGTTCAGTGTTGTGGTATCCCCACACTTGTTCAGTGTTGTGGTATCCCCACACTTGTTCAGTGTTGTGGTATCCCCACACTTGCTCAGTGTTGTGGTATCCCCACACTTGTTCAGTGTTGTGGTACCCCACACTTGTTCAGTGTTGTGGTACCCCACACTTGTTCAGTGTTGTGGTATTGTTCAGTGTTGTGGTATCCCACTTGGTCAGTGTTGTGGTATCCCCACACTTGTTCAGTGTTGTGGTATCCCCACACTTGTTCAGTGTTGTGGTATCCCCACACTTGTTCAGTGTTGTGGTATCCCCACACTTGTTCAGTGTTGTGGTATCCCCACACTTGTTCAGTGTTGTGGTATCCCCACACTTGTTCAGTGTTGTGGTATCCCCACACTTGTTCAGTGTTGTGGTACCCCACACTTGTTCAGTGTTGTGGTACCCCCCACTTGTTCAGTGTTGTGGTATCCCCACACTTGTTCAGTGTTGTGGTATCCCCACACTTGTTCAGTGTTGTGGTATCCCCACACTTGTTCAGTGTTGTGGTATCCCCACACTTGTTCAGTGTTGTGGTATCCCCACACTTGTTCAGTGTTGTGGTATCCCCACACTTGTTCAGTGTTGTGGTATCCCCACACTTGTTCAGTGTTGTGGTATCCCCACACTTGTTCAGTGTTGTGGTATCCCCACACTTGTTCAGTGTTGTGGTATCCTCACACTTGTTCAGTGTTGTGGTATCAGTGTTGTGGTATCCCCACACTTGTTCAGTGTTGTGGTATCCCCACACTTGTTCAGTGTTGTGGTATCCCCACACTTGTTCAGTGTTGTGGTATCCCCACACTTGCTCAGTGTTGTGGTATCCCCACACTTGCTCAGTGTTGTGGTATCCCCACACTTGTTCAGTGTTGTGGTATCCCCACACTTGTTCAGTGTTGTGGTATCCCCACACTTGTTCAGTGTTGTGGTATCCCCACACTTGTTCAGTGTTGTGGTATCCCCACACTTGTTCAGTGTTGTGGTATCCCCACACTTGTTCAGTGTTGTGGTATCCCCACACTTGTTCAGTGTTGTGGTATCCCCACACTTGTTCAGTGTTGTGGTATCCCCACACTTGCTCAGTGTTGTGGTATCCCCACACTTGCTCAGTGTTGTGGTATCCCCACACTTGCTCAGTGTTGTGGTATCCCCACACTTGTTCAGTGTTGTGGTATCCCCACACTTGCTCAGTGTTGTGGTATCCCCACACTTGCTCAGTGTTGTGGTATCCCCACACTTGCTCAGTGTTGTGGTATCCCCACACTTGTTCAGTGTTGTGGTATCCCCACACTTGTTCAGTGTTGTGGTATCCCCACACTTGTTCAGTGTTGTGGTATCCCCACACTTGTTCAGTGTTGTGGTATCCCCACACTTGTTCAGTGTTGTGGTATCCCCACACTTGTTCAGTGTTGTGGTATCCCCACACTTGTTCAGTGTTGTGGTATCCCCATGTAATGTTCAGTGTTGTGGTATCCCCACACTTGTTCAGTGTTGTGGTATCCCCACACTTGTTCAGTGTTGTGGTATCCCCACACTTGTTCAGTGTTGTGGTATCCCCACACTTGTTCAGTGTTGTGGTATCCCCACACTTGTTCAGTGTTGTGGTATCCCCACACTTGTTCAGTGTTGTGGTATCCCCACACTTGTTCAGTATTGTGGTATCCCCACACTTGTTCAGTATTGTGGTATCCCCACACTTGTTCAGTGTTGTGGTATCCCCACACTTGTTCAGTGTTGTGGTATCCCCACACTTGTTCAGTGTTGTGGTATCCCCACACTTGTTCAGTGTTGTGGTATCCCCACACTTGTTCAGTGTTGTGGTATCCCCACACTTGTTCAGTGTTGTGGTATCCCCACACTTGTTCAGTGTTGTGGTATCCCCACACTTGTTCAGTGTTGTGGTATCCCCACACTTGTTCAGTGTTGTGGTATCCCCACACTTGTTCAGTGTTGTGGTATCCCCACACTTGTTCAGTGTTGTGGTATCCCCACACTTGTTCAGTGTTGTGGTATCCCCACACTTGTTCAGTGTTGTGGTATCCCCACACTTGTTCAGTGTTGTGGTATCCCCACACTTGTTTAGTGTTGTGGTATCCCCACACTTGTTTAGTGTTGTGGTATCCCCACACTTGCTCAGTGTTGTGGTATCCCCACACTTGTTTAGTGTTGTGGTATCCCCACACTTGCTCAGTGTTGTGGTATCCCCACACTTGCTCAGTGTTGTGGTATCCCCACACTTGTTTAGTGTTGTGGTATCCCCACACTTGTTCAGTGTTGTGGTATCCCCACACTTGTTTAGTGTTGTGGTATCCCCACACTTGTTTAGTGTTGTGGTATCCCCACACTTGCTCAGTGTTGTGGTATCCCCACACTTGTTCAGTGTTGTGGTATCCCCACACTTGTTTAGTGTTGTGGTATCCCCACACTTGCTCAGTGTTGTGGTATCCCCACACTTGCTCAGTGTTGGGGTATCCCCACACTTGCTCAGTGTTGTGGTATCCCCACACTTGCTCAGTGTTGTGGTATCCCCACACTTGCTCAGTGTTGTGGTATCCCCACACTTGCTCAGTGTTGTGGTATCCCCACACTTGCTCAGTGTTGTGGTATCCCCACACTTGTTCAGTGTTGTGGTATCCCCACACTTGTTTAGTGTTGTGGTATCCCCACACTTGCTCAGTGTTGTGGTATCCCCACACTTGCTCAGTGTTGTGGTATCCCCACACTTGCTCAGTGTTGTGGTATCCCCACACTTGTTCAGTGTTGTGGTATCCCCACACTTGCTCAGTGTTGTGGTATCCCCACACTTGCTCAGTGTTGTGGTATCCCCACACTTGCTCAGTGTTGTGGTATCCCCACACTTGCTCAGTGTTGTGGTATCCCCACACTTGCTCAGTGTTGTGGTATCCCCACACTTGTTCAGTGTTGTGGTATCCCCACACTTGTTTAGTGTTGTGGTATCCCCACACTTGCTCAGTGTTGTGGTATCCCCACACTTGCTCAGTGTTGTGGTATCCCCACACTTGCTCAGTGTTGTGGTATCCCCACACTTGTTCAGTGTTGTGGTATCACACTTGCTCAGTGTTGTGGTATCCCCACACTTGCTCAGTGTTGTGGTATCACACTTGCTCAGTGTTGTGGTATCCCCAAACTTGCTCAGTGTTGTGGTATCCCCACACTTGCTCAGTGTTGTGGTATCCCCACACTTGTTCAGTGTTGTGGTATCCCCACACTTGTTTAGTGTTGTGGTATCCCCACACTTGCTCAGTGTTGTGGTATCCCCACACTTGCTCAGTGTTGTGGTATCCCCACACTTGCTCAGTGTTGTGGTATCCCCACACTTGTTCAGTGTTGTGGTATCCCCACACTTGCTCAGTGTTGTGGTATCCCCACACTTGCTCAGTGTTGTGGTATCCCCACACTTGCTCAGTGTTGTGGTATCCCCACACTTGCTCAGTGTTGTGGTATCCCCACACTTGTTCAGTGTTGTGGTATCCCCACACTTGCTCAGTGTTGTGGTATCCCCACACTTGCTCAGTGTTGTGGTATCCCCACACTTGCTCAGTGTTGTGGTATCCCCACACTTGTTCAGTGTTGTGGTATCCCCACACTTGTTCAGTATTGTGGTATCCCCACACTTGTTCAGTGTTGTGGTATCCCCACACTTGTTCAGTGTTGTGGTATTCCCACACTTGTTCAGTGTTGTGGTATCCCCATGTAATGTTCAGTGTTGTGGTATCCCCATGTAATGTTCAGTGTTGTGGTATCCCCATGTAATGTTCAGTGTTGTGGTATCCCCATGCAGGTTTGGTAATAACTGTAGACTGTGTGTGGATAAAAATATTAGAAAAAAAAATAATTCCCAGTCCTCGAGAAATGATGTACGGAAATGAAGTCGAGAAGGTGTCAGTCAGGCTGTCAGTCAGGCTGTCAGTCATGCTGTCAGTCATGCTGTCAGTCAGGCTGTCAGTCAGGCTGTCAGTCAGGCTGTCAGTCAGGCTGTCAGTCAGGCTGTCAGTCAGGCTGTCAGTCAGGCTGTCAGTCAGGCTGTCAGTCAGGCTGTCAGTCATGCTGTCAGTCAGGCTGTCAGTCATGCTGTCAGTCAGGCTGTCAGTCAGGCTGTCAGCCAGGCTGTCAGTCAGGCTGTCAGTCAGGCTGTCAGTCAGGCTTAAAGCTCTCTTCCCTCATAGCCAAACCCATGGTAAATATTGACAGTTAAAACCAATCATTATCATCATTAGCTAAATAAACTGACTCCAGTATGATTATTATTATTATTATTACATTCATGGGGAAACGGTAAACCAATAGGGGTCAAACCGGCATTTGGAATGGGAGGAAATCAACCTTGATCCAATTCCTTGGATCAAAAGTGTTTCACCAGCACAAGAACCCCCCCTCCCCCCTCCTTAGTCGGCACAAACAAATAATATCAAATTCATTATAAGACGTTTCAAGCAAGTGTTAAAGTAATGATCCGTATGGATCATTACTCGCTGAGAGCAGTGTAGGCTTGATCCTCCGTCC
>NC_091304.1:2595272-2649622 GCF_038502225.1 Cherax quadricarinatus | reverse complement strand
TTGATCCTCCGTCCTCTTGAGTGCAGGGCTAACGTGGGATCAGGTCTCTCGCTTCTGGAAGCAATTATTTTTTTTTTAACCCCCCCCGCCTTTAAATCCGGAACAGAACGCTCTAAACCCTCCAAGTCCTTCACGGGAGGTTTGATGCTGGTGACGGGCTCTTGAGGTTTGATGCTGGTGACGGGCTCTTGAGGTTTGATGCTGGTGACGGGCTCTTGAGGTTTGATGCTGGTGACGGGCTCTTGAGGTTTGATGCTGGTGACGGGCTCTTGAGGTTTGATGCTGGTGACGGGCTCTTGAGGTTTGATGCTGGTGACGGGCTCTTGAGGTTTGATGCTGGTGACGGGCTCTTGAGGTTTGATGCTGGTGACGGGCTCTTGATCCATGAAATTGAAGTTCCCTTTCCCCTTGGATTGCTTCCGACTCTCCTGGCTTTGTGTGAGCTCTACAGGTTTAGCACATCCCTCTAAATATAACAGTTATAGTCTAAACCCGTAAGGGTCACACACTTGCGAAAGAGACGAAATTCTTGTTTTTTTTTTTTTTTGAAACGGAAGGATAGCTCTAATTTCTTGGATCAAGAGCACATCACTAGCATGAAGGCATTTGTTGAATAGTTCAAGTTGTCATTATATTTACACAAATAACCCGCACATAGAGAACTTACGACGATGTTTCGGTCCGACTTGAACCACTTACGAAGTAACATTAACAGAAAGGAGAGAAATATATATAGGCCAGCAGACAGGGACGGGAGAAGAGAGATAATAGAGGATGATGAGAAGTGGTAGAGGTAGAAATAGCCAAATACCAAGAAAGAGGAGCACTACAAGGGAGATAAGGGCCCACAAGGGAGCTAGGGGCCCACAAGGGAGCTAGGGGCCCACAAGGGAGCTAGGGACCCACAAACGGTAGGAATAAGAACAAAAAGGGGAAAAATAATTATAATAATGGACCAAATACCCAACGCAGAAGAAAGAAAACCCAAAGGAGAAAGAGGAAAGAGGAAAGGGGAAGAGGGAGAAAGGGGGGTAAACAAGAATCAGGTTAAGTCACGGGTGTTCTGAAGTTTGGAGCATTTTACACTGTAATGGGAAAGAAAGGCATAGACAAAGCCACGACTAAGATTCATACAAAGAAAGTTGTGTATAAGGGAGGATTCAACCAGACAGCGACTGTGAAAGTTAAACGTGGGGTAGACAGTTTTAGCAGAAGACCAGTCGATAGGATGACTGTGATCACTGACATGACACAAAAGAGCTTTGTTGGTGTCGGCAAGCCTCACACTACTCCTTCCTTCTCTCCTTCCTATTAGTGTGACTTTGTAAATGGTCCAAGTCGGACCGAAACGTCGTTGTAAGCTCCTCTCTCCTATGTGCGGGTTATTTGTGTATTGTTCCAGTCACGGAATTGTGCCTTATTGTTAGTCATTATATTTACCTGATACCTAAAGTCGGTACCTGACCAGCCGGGCTGTGGTTCGTACGTTGGCCTGCGTGCATCCAGCAGTAACAGCCTGGTTGATCAGGCCCTGATCCATCATGAGGCCTGGTCACAGGCCGGGCCGCGGGGGCGTTGACCCCCGGAACTCTCTCCAGGTAAACTTGGATTTCTTATTACGTATCACATTTTCACATCATCCACACAGTCAGTTATTTATTACTTCCTTCTTATATTTCATTTAGTATATTGATTATTAACCTCGGAGGAAGCAGCTACCGCTCCTTGTGGGACCCCACTTGTGATGTTTTCCCATAAGAACATTCCTCCTTTTACAGCTGTTCTATTTATATTTAAAAATAAAAAAGAAGACTTCTTTTTCGACTCTGTTTCCCCATTAGTCTTGTAAACCTACATTAATGGTTTTCTTGAAATGAAAGTAAATGCGATGTACCAGTGCATTTTTTCTTGTGTAATTCCTTTGGTTATTGCAGTAGACTGATGCATTTGATGCAAAAGATTTTTACCATGCATGTTAATAAAATAGGCCTATAACTTAAGAAGGGTTTTCCCCTGTCATCATTTTAAATATTGGTGCAAATTTGGAATTTGTCTGCCACTTTACAGTCATGTAATACAATTACAAGTTTTTTCCTACACAGCTTAGTCCTGTTGTACATTCCAATAAAACCCTGGGTTATGTCACGTCTTGTCCTGGTACTTCAGTTTGTCACTGTCCAGTGACAGCACTCTCATTTCTTTACTTTAATAGGCTGCATGTCAGTTGGCTGTTTGGGGGTTCAAGTTCACTTTTATTACTGTACAGAATATTCCTGTAAATACACTGAAATTTTATACAGTACATATTTGGTATTGCAGATATTACCTCCTCAGAGCCACCAGTTTTGTCACCGGCTTCATTTCTTCTTATACTGTACTGTCTCACATTTCGTTTGTTTTTGACAAGCTGCAGAATATTTGGATCTGGCTTTATGCTGATTGGCTCTGTGCAGATTCACTTATATATGGCATCACTATTATTATCAGAAATTTGCTACAAGTGGTAAGCATTCACTTTTATGTAATCAGAGCGGGCGGTCACTATATGCATATCGTTCTTATGCAATCAGCCAAGTCCGGTACTTTTTTATTTTTTTAACAATATCCCTTAAAATAGGGAATAGGTGGTAAGTTACTAAATGCTGTAGAGTTTTTATGAGGGTAGTGAGGCTCAGGTTAGGGTGTGTAGGAGAGAGGAGATAACTTACCAGTAAAAGTAGGTCAAATACAGGGATGTGTAATGTTACCATGGTTGTTTAACATATTTATAAATGGGGTTGTAAAAGAAGTAAATGCTAGAGTGTTGGGGGAAGGGGAGGGATTAAATTATGAGGAATCAGATACAAAATGGGAGCGATATAGTTACTGTTTGATGATGATATTGTGCTTTTGGGAGATTCTAAAGAAAAGTTGCAAAGGTTAGTTGACGAGTTTGGGAGGACGTGTAAAGATAGAAAATTTTAAGTGAACATAGATAAGAGTAAGGTGATGAGGGTACCAAATGATTTTGATAAAGAAAAATTGGATATCACATTGGAGGGAGGGAGTATGGAAGAAGTGAATATTTTCAGATATTTGGGAGTTGACGAAGGATGAGTTAACCATAGAATTGATGAAGGAAAAAAGGTGAATGGTGCGTTGTGGTATCTGTGGAGACAAAAAAAAAAGTTGTCCATGGAGGCAAAAGAAGGAATGTACAAGAGTATAGTGGTACCAGCACTCTTATATGTGTATGAAGCTTGGGTTGTAAATGTTGCAGTGAGGAGGCTGGAGGCAGTGGAGATGCTGTGTCTAAGGGCAATGTGTCATGTAAATATTATGCAGAGAATTTGTAGTGTGGAAACTAGGAGGAGGTGTGGAGTTACTAAAAGTATTAGTCAGAGGGCTGAAGAGGGATTGTAAAGTGACTTGAAGAGCATATAAATCTGTAGGGGAAGGATGATGGGGTAGGGCTCGTCCTTGAAAAAGTTGGAGGGAGGGGGTAAAGGAGGTTTTGTGGGCAAGGAGCTTGAACTTCCAGCAAGCATGCATGAGCATGTTAGACAGGAGTGAATGGAGATGAATGGTTTTTGGGACCAGACGAGCTGTTGGAGCAGGGTAATATTTTGTGAAGGGATTCAGGGAAATCAGTTAGCCAGACCTGAGTCCTGGAAATGGGAATTACAATGCCTGCATTTTAAAGGAGGGGGGGTTGGGATATTGGCAGTTTGGAGGGATTTCTAAACTGTCATATCTGAGCGCCTCTGCAAAGACTGATTATGTATGAGTGATGGTGAAAGTGTTGAATGATGACGAAAGTTTTTTCTTTCTTTTTGTTTTTTTTTTCATTTTGGGTCACCCTGCCTCGGGGAAACGGCCGACATGTTAAAAAAATAAAAATCCTTTAAAATAAACCTTAAAGGAAAGGCTAACAGATCAGGGTGTGGTAAATTCAATTTGCCTTTTGTGAATGAAATGCTATGGATGGTAGCTCCAATTTCTTGGATCAAGAGCCCTTCAAGGTATCAAGGATGAATGCCATAAATGCCTGACACTGTTAACGTCCACCTTTGTTGTGTGTGGGTCATGACCTATCTACATCAAAAAGCAAGCTTAGTTGCCGTTCAAACACACTGCAGAGATGGTTGGCACATCCACAACACTAGCAGTGTTGACAAGAACGCAGTTAGTGTGGGCTTTGTGATGTGCTAATTTATTGCTTGCTGAATATTCTCGCAACAGTGGAATGTGTGCCTGCCGATGCTACTCACACAGGGCTGTCACCCGTACATGCGATGAAATTTTTTAATTATATTCATTGGGCCATACAATGCCTGGGGAATGGGAGATAATCAAGTTTGATCTGATTAAGGGAAGGACAGCTTCTATTCTTTTTTTTATCAAGAGCCCGGTGGCCTGGTGGCTAAAGCTCCCGCTTCACACACGGAGGGCCCGGGTTCGATTCCCGGCGGGTGGAAACATTTCGACACGTTTCCTTACACCTATTGTCCTGTTCACCTAGCAGCAAATAGGTACCTGGGTGTTAGTCGACTGGTGTGGGTCGCATCCTGGGGGACAAGATTAAGGACCCCAATGGAAATAAGTTAGACAGTCCTCGATGACGCACTGACTTTCTTGGGTTATCCTGGGTGGCTAACCCTCCGGGGTTAAAAATCCGAACGAAATCTTATCTTATCTTATCTTATCTTACCAGCATCCAGGCAATTCCCTTGCAGGCGATTTCATTAACATGATTTAGCTTTTATTGGTAAACATTTATTTATTTATTCAGTGGTCACGTGTGGTCATACCTGTCCTGAGCTGTCTGGGTATTAACGTGGTGTGTTACCAAGCACCATGGCTTGTTGTAGTGTTTTAGAATCTCAGGTTCAAGTGTTGAAGAAGGAGGTTCTACTTCTTCAGGCCCCTCAAGGAAGGTTCCTTGATGTTGGTGAGGGGCTCTTGATTTAGGGAATTGGATCTGTGCTCCAGTTCCCCGAATTAAGCCTGAATGCCTTCCACTTAAGTGGCAAGTGGTTCACAGTTCAGGAAGAAGAAAGATAAGAAAGGTTAATGGAGATGATGTGAAGGTAGGAAATCGTTTCTGTTTTCCAGGACAAGTGTACTTCATTGGTTAGTGAGGTTAAAAGTACCACTGACTCCCCTGCTAATCAAGGTAGGAATATTCTGATTGAGACTCTCAGGTAAGATATATGGACCATGCTTTTTGTAACAGAGATAGAAAGGTCAGACACAGGGTGTGCCTCCCTGCAGCTAGTGTTGGTGATATAGCAAGTTGGATAACATGTCAGTTAATGGGAACAAGCCCATTATCAGTCTGCTGGTAGAAATGACATTGGGAAGGGCAGGAGACAGGAACTGCAGGATAAGTACAGGTCAGTCATAGAAGTAGTGAGCTCTAAGGGAGGCATCCTAGTCATATGTAGCATCTTGCCTAGAAAGGGAGTGGGCAATGAATAAATGTCTAGGGCAATTGGTATAAATTGCTGGCTAGACAGGTACGGCAAGGAACTTGCAATTCCATTCATTGATAACTGGGACAAAGTCTATGGCAAACGTGATATGTATGCAAGGGATGGGGTTCATCTATTTGGGGCTGGAGTGGTTGCACTAGCTAATTTGATTAAGGGAGTATTTGATGACTTGTCTAGAACTTTAAACTGATAGATTATAGAGGTATGGGTGTTTGTGGGAATCAGTCAGGCTGCAGTATTAAGGTTGGAGACAACAGATATTACCAGGATACCTCAGGGATATGTTTAAAAGACAATATTCAGAATAAAGTTTCTAGTAGAGGCAACGCAATTGATCAACAGACAAACAGAGATAGTAGAGGGCAAAGGGTGACTAGCTCCCTTAAGGTTTACTATACAAATAATAGGAGTCAAAGAAATAAGATAGATGAGCTAAGATTACTTGCAGTTGCAGGAAATATAGATATTATTGCTATAACAGAGACCTGGTTCAACTTGAAAGATAGAGAAATGCCTTCTGAATGCAACATACAGGGTTATAAACTATTCCACACTCATAGGGTCAACAGGAAGGGTGGTGGTGTGGCGATGTATGTCAGAGATAATTTAAATTGTTGTATTAGATATGATATAAGATTAGAAACATCCGACGCAGAATTTGTTTGGCTACACTTTCTCTAGGGGCGTGAAAAATTGATTTTGGGTGTGATTTATAGGCCCCCAAACCTTGATAGGGAGTGCATTAACCTGCTATGGGACGAAATTCATAAGGCATCTAGATATGAAAATGTTGTGTTAATGGAAGATTTTAACTTTAGACAAATTGATAGGAACAATATGACAGGAAATCTTGAGTCTAGTGAGTTTCTTGATATTGTTCAGGATTGCTTTTTAAAACATTTTTGACAGAACCAACTAGAGGAAATAATCTGCTTGACTTGGTTCTTGCCAACAAAGATTCACTAATTAATAATCTTGAGGTTAATTATGTGCCTGGGGAAAGCGATCACAAATCACTTAGTTTCAATGTATTACGGAATTACCCAGATAACTGCAATCAAATCTCTGTCCCAGATTTCCTCTTGGCTGATTTCATGCTACTGAGAAATTACCTGGGTGGGCTAAATTGGGATGACCCGACTATGGGTCAGGTAGGTGATGTTGGTTGCCAATATGATGTTTTCCAGAGCATAGTTCTACCTGCCCAGACAACTTTCATTCCTAGTAGGGAAATTAGATCTAACAAAAATGATCCCAAATGGATGAACAAGAGATTGAAACATCTCACTGGTCAAAAGAGAGACATATATAGGCATATCAAAAGAGGGGATGGGCAGTTAAGAAATCGATACATTCAATTAAAGAGAGAAATAAAGAAAGGAATAAAAAAAGCAAAAAGGGATTATGAGGCTAAGGTCGCAAGGGATTCGAAGACTAACCCAAAAGGGTTCTTTCAGGCATTCAGAAGTAAGATTTAGGATAAGATAGGCCCACTTATGAGTAACTCTGGTCAGATCACTGACAGTGATAAGGATATGTGTAAAAATTTCAATACTTCCTCTCAGTTTTACTCGGGATGATACTAGCGATATTCCAGAAATAATATATTATGTAGAACAGGACGATAATAAACTACGTATGATTGGGGTAACTAGTTACATGGTCCTCAGACAATTAGAAAAATTAAAACCTAGCAAATCCACAGGCCCTTATGAATTGTTTGCAAAGGTTTTAAAGGAATATGAAAAAAAGAACTTAGCATGCCTTTGGCTTACCTTTTCAGCATATCACTACATACTGACATGGTGCCTAATAAGTGGAAAATGGCAAATGTAATACCTGTTTACAAGGCAATAAGGCTTACCTCCCTAGTCGGAAAATTTATGGAATCAATAATTGCCGAGGCAATTCATAGCCATCTTGAAAGCATAAATTGATTAATGAATCTCAACACGGTATTACAAAGGGGCATTCCTCTCTTACGAATTTACTAACTTTTTTTCACTAAGGTGCTTGAGGAGGTATATCATGGTAATGAATATGATATTGTGTATATGGACTTCAGTAAGGGTTTTGATACAGTTCCACATCAGAGGCTACTGAGGAAACTTAAGGCACACAGAATAGGAGGAAAATTTACTCCTGGGTAGAGGCATGGTTTGCATAAATGGGGAGAAATCAGAATGGGGCACGTCACAAGCGGTGTTCCACAGGGGTCAGTGTTAGGCCACTTTTTGTTCACAATTTAAATAAACGACATAGATGAGGGAATAAATAGTGACATAAGCAAATTTGCTGATGACACCGAAAATAGGCCGTCCAATTCATTCTAATGAGGACATTAGAGCACTCCAGGATGATTTGAATAGACTGAAGCAGTGGTCGGAGAAGTGGCAGATGCAGTTTAATATAAAGAAATGCAAAGTTCTAAATGTTGGACAAGGAAATAACCATGCCACATATAAACTAAATAATGTAGTTCTTAATATTACTCATTGCAAAAAGGATTTAGGAGTCCTGGTTAGCAGTAATCTGAAAAAAAATAATAGTTCATAAGTGTCCAAAATAAAGCTTGCAGAATCCTTGGTTTCATTTTAAGAAGTATAAATAATAGAAGTCCTCAGGTTGTTCTTCAACTCTACATATCTTTGGTTAGGCCTCATTTAGATTATGCTGCACAGTTCTGGTACCGTATTATGGAATTGATATAAATGCACTGGAAAACGTACAGAGGAGGATGACAAAGTTGATCCCATGTATCAGAAATCTTCCCTACGAGGATTGACTGAGGGCCCTGAATCTGCACTCTCTAGAGAGGCATAGAATTAGGGGGGATATGATTGAGGTGTATAAATGGAAAACAAGAATTAATAAAGTGGATGTAAATATGCTGAAATTATCCAGCCAAGACAGGACTCGCAGCAATGGTTTCAAGTTGGAAAAGTTCAGATTTAGGAAGGATGCAGGAAAGCACTGGTTTGGTAATAGAGTTGTGGATGAGTGGAACAAACTCCCGAATACCCTCTTGGATGACAGTGAGGGTCACCTGTCAATCAACGTGAAGAACAGGAGACGGACTAACGTCCTGGAGACGTCCCATTTTGTATTGAACTACCTGTGCACCTGTATGAAATTGCAGGACATAATCCCACATCATTGCAGCAGTAAAGAACCTGCTTTCCTGTCATCAGGATAATATTCACGGCGTTAATCTGTGAAGAACTAGCCAGTGGTGGTCACCAACCCCTGCGACCCCCCCCCCCCCCCCCATCATCAGCAACAGCTACGATTTCAACAACAGTGTCACCAACACCAGACACCCATATACATATTAGTGTTGAATTCAGTTATCATTTATATTTTTCATTTTCTTTAATGTAGGATTAATATTTCATATTTAAGTGTTTTATATTTTCCATATAATGAAGTGTTTATGTTTGTCTGTTATTATTTCTTTTTCTATTCATTAATTTTCCTGAGGAGGAGCCAGCCTGAGTAATACTGACTGAAGTTGTTACAGGGCTGAGTAAGCCTTCACAAGTGGCGACCTTGCCAGGATACAACTCTACTGAATCAAGATTCAACTCCATCTCGAATCTACCATTGGACCTGCAACGCTGCATACCACAGACGGTTACCACCAGCCATGAGTAATCATTCTCTATGGTAGGACTACAGTACAGGTATTTAAAAGATTTGGTGATTGTTATAGTCTCAATTTGTTGTAAGTCAAGTCAGGCAGGATATAATATTTAATTCTGCCACCTAATTGTGTGTGAGCTTGAAACACTTTGGAGGATTAGACTCTAGGGACCCGAGATTTTCCAGTGACAACTTGTTTCATTGAGCTCTTTATTATATCAAGGGAACTGTCATGGGACACTCTTGATTTGTTGGTGAGAAGATTGGATGGTCAAGGGACCCCATTCTACTTACTGTTTGCTCGGAGCCGGCATAGAACCCTGCATTTTCGTTAATACATATTGTTTAATTGAAGCAGGGATCGAGCCCTCTGGTTTATTTACAGTTTGAGGGAGCAGGAATTGAACCCTCCGTTTTCTTTAATACCCATTTCATTTCCCCTGATAGTTTAAGTTATTCTTGCAAGCATGGATGAATACCAGTTTTGGATGAACGCTGGAAGTAAGTTAGTAATAACAGGGAAAAATTTAGAATCTTTCATTAGTGCTAAGATCCAGGAAAGACTTGAAAGAGAGAGAATTGAGAGAGAAGAAAGACAGCTAGAAAGGGAAAGAGAAGAGAATAAGGAGAGAGAGAGAATCGAAAGAGAAGAGAAAAAGGAGAAAGAGAACCTTGAAAGGCAGGAGAAAAAGGAGAGAGAGAATTGAGAGAGAAAGCCGAGAAAGACAGTTAGAAAGAGAGCAAGAAGACCAAAAAGAGCGTGATAGACTTGATTGTGAGGAAAGAGCTAGGGAACGTGAGGAACAAGCTAAGATACGTGAGGAACAGGTTAAATTAAGAACTTGAGGAAAGAGCAAAGGATAGAGAAGTTTAGAGAATAAAAAGTTAACTTTTACACAACAACAATTAGAGGAAGGAGTAATGGAACAACATGCAGTCAGTGCACATATTCCAACACCTAATTTACCTCCCTTCACAGAGGGGGAAGACATAACTTCATACATTATCAGGTTTGAAAATACCGCTACCCTCTGTGAATGGCCTGCTGACACCTGGGCTACCAGGTTAGGAATGTTATTTTCTGGTACAGCCTTAAATATCTATGCAACTTTGTCACAGGATATCATATGTAATTATAACCTACTGAAGAAGGCAATCCTTAAAGCATATCAAAAAACCACTAGTTCTTACAGGAAAGATTCCAGGTAAACTCCAGGTATGCCACCTTACAGCCTGGCCAGAACTTTCGTTTGTTCGACTTTTGGATAGAGAGTTCAGGAATTGATCACAGTTATGAATCTCTTCGAGACTTCATGGTTGCTGACCAGTTCCTGACAGCTCTTCCTCACCAGATACGAACATTCATCAGAGAACGTAACCTGATTAAAGCTGAGGAAGTTGCTGAGGCTGCTGACCTGTATGCTGAGGCTCAAAATTCCTATAAAGACCTAAAGGGATCAAACCCTAAGGGCAAGGGTTCATCAGACCTTAAGAAATCAAAGCCTCTAGTGGAAAGTAAAATGACTTCTTTTATTCCTGTTTGTCATTTGTGTGGTGTTAAGGGTCATAAACGTCCAGATTGTCCTTCTAAGAAGGTCCAAAAAGTTGGAAGATGTTTTAAAGACTGTAATGACCAAGCACCCTTCTGTTCTGGAACAGTTAATGGACTTAATGTATCTACCATTTTACGAGACACTGGATGCACATGTATAGTCATTTCTGATAAGCTGTTCCCTAACCTTAAAGAAACTCATTCCTCTGCTATACTTTCAGACTACTTGGGCCGTACAGACACTTTTCCTACCATCCGTTGTTACATTAGGTCTAGATGGTTCACAGGTTGGTCTGAAGCCGTACTAGCTCCCATCACTTCTTGCTCCGTACTAATAGGTAATGTAAAAGGTGTCATTCTTCATTCTGAGGTTGACCTTTCATCACCAAAGATGGACATAAGTGTTTCAGATCCTCTTCCTGTAGAATCGGAGAAGCCCCTCGAAAGTTCAGATGAGACAATGTCTCGTGAGATTCATGTGGGATTAAAAATGCTACTCTCGAAAGCGAGGAAGTAGGATCACAAGTTCACTTGTTAGACGAAAGTGAAGATATTACCTCCGATACCATAAATGTCTTGACTAGGGCTCAGACCAAAGCCCAGGCTTCTCCTACTGTCCATCCTTTGATTTTCCCTGACTTTAAGCCTTTAGATATATCGAAGGATTCCTTTGTCAAGTTACAACGTAATTGCCCTTCTCTTCAGAATTGCCATAATGCCGCTAAACAAAATCAAGTTATCCAAAGGAAAAACTTTTCATATAAATTTGAATATATAAAAGGTATCTTGTACAAGTCAGTATTCAAATTAAATTCAGATGAGATAGACTATTCCATCTTAGTTGTTCCAAGTCAATACAGAGAGACTGTTCTTAAAATGGCTCATGACCTGCCAGTGGCCGGACATTTCTAGCATTGTAAAACTTTAAATAAAATTAGGGAAACCTATTTTGGCCTAAAATGTCCTCAGATGTCACTACCTATTGTAGATCGTGTAAAGTTTGCCAACTGTCATCCTCCCGAGGTACCAGGCGAGTACCTATGGTCAAAATGCCTATCTTTACGGTACCGTTTGAAAGAGTAGCTATTGACATCGTTGGTCCTTTATCTCCACTTTCATCTGGGGGACATAGATATATATTAGCATTAGTTGATTATGCTTCTAGTTTCCCTGAAGCCGTTCCCTTAAAGACCATAACTACTACAGAGGTGGCTGAAGCCCTTTTGTTCATCTTCTCCAGAGTGGGCATCTCTAGAGAAATTTTGTCTGACCGGGGGACACAATTCACATCTGACTTAATGCAACATCTCTACCAACTTCTGGGAGTGAAGCCTCTCTTCACCACACCCTATCATCCCAGCTGTAATGGGAGGATTGAGCGCCAGCATTCGATTCTCAAGTCCATTTTAAGGAAACTTTGCTCCCTTAAACCTAAGGAGTGGCATCGTTACCTACCCTGTGCTTTGTTTGCCATGAGGGAAGTTCCCAGTGACTCTTTGGGGTTTTCACATTTTGAACTTCTCTATGGTAGACAGGCCAGAGGCCCATTGTCCATCCTTCATGACTTATGGACTAATGAGGAGGTAAATGCTGAGGTTGTCTTCTTACCAGTTTCTCCTTGACCTTAGATCCAAACTTGAGGAGACCTCTGACATAGTTTCGAAAAACTTAAGCTTGTCAATGGACCAGTACAAAACCTATTTTGATTCCAAAAGTCAGAGAAGTTTTAAAGTAAGAGATGAAGTTCTTGTACTTTTGCCTATCAAGTCAAATAAATTATTAGTAGCATGGAAAGGTCCTTATAAAGTATTAAAAATTTGTGGGAAAGTTGACTACCTCATAGAAGTCAAGGGGAAACCTAATCTTTATCATATCAACATCCTTAAGAAATATTACCGAAGAAATTCGGTTAACTGCCTTAATAACTTTGACTTAGTTTTTTCCACACGAACTTGATAAGACAACTGAAGAATGTAAAGTGTGCGTAATTGACACCTCAAACTTAAACTATGATGAAGAACTACATGACTTGGTGACTCTTGACCACTCGGACGCAACCAACATTAATATTAATGAATCTTTGGATGACCATAAGAGACATGAGCTACTTCAATGTGTGAGTAACTTTTCAGACGTCTTTACTGATATTCCAGGTGTTACCTCCACGGTAGTCCATAAGATTGACTTAGTGACGGACAATCCTATCAAACGAAAATTATACCCAGTTCCAGTTCACCTTAGGGATGCATTTGACCGAGAGGTAGACAAATTATTAAAATTAAAGATCATTGAACCTTCAGTATCTTCATATTGTTCACCAGTAGTCATGGTTAAGAAGGAGGATAATTCATATAGACTTGCTATTGACTTCAGAGGCCTTAATGCTATAACTCGGTGGGATGCTGAGCCTATGCCCTTAATAGATAGCGATCTACACAAATTTTATGACTCTTCCTTCTTTTCAGAGATTGATATTGCACAGGCATATCATCAAGTAATGTTAGATCCTTCTTCTAAGCAGTACACCGCTTTTCCTACACACCAAGGACTGATGCAGTATAGAACTATGCCCTTCGGTTTGGTAACTGCCTGTGCTACCTACGTGAGACTGATGAGAAAGGTCTTGGGTAATATGCCAAATGTTTCAGTTTATTTTGATAACATTTACGTAATGACATCCACGTGGTACGAACATATCCAAACATTAACATCAGTTTTGCGTAGGTTACGCTCGCATGGCCTCACTGCCAAACCGAAGAAATGCTTCCTTGGGTATAACAAGATTAGATATCTTGGACTGATACTTTCTAATAACTCTCTGCAGCCTCTCCCCAGTAAGATCAAAGCTTTATTAGAATTTAAATTCCTCAAAACCAAGAAGCTCATGCGTAGCTTTCTTGGTTCTGTAAATTTTTATGCACGGTTTATCCCGAACCTGCCTGATCTTACAGGCATCTTATCCGACTTTCTTAAAAAGTCTGTGAAGGAAACTCTTGAACTTTCCGACGTAGCTCGGGAAAAGTTTAATGAGATTAAAAGTATCTTTTCGAAAGACCCTATACTTAAGATTCCTGATATTAATAAAACATTTTGTTTGAGAACTGATGCCTCCAATACTGGCTTAGGTGTGGTGTTACTACAATACAATGATGGTACTCCCTTCCCTGTATGCTTCCTAAGCTGGAAACTCCTTCCCGCAGAAACAAGATACTCCACAATAGAAAAGGAATGTTTAGCACTTGTGTGGGGTATCTACAAACTTAAATTTTATTTGCTGGGAAAAGAATTCATTTTAGAAATGGACCACAAACCTTTGATATACCTAGAAACTTTTAAGGGAACCAACAGTCGCCTCTTGAGGTGGACATTGGCACTCCAGGCTTTTAAGTTCCATATTGTGTATATCAATGGTTCATCCAATTATTTCTCTGACTGGTTAAGTCGTGACAGTCAGTAGAAGATTTGTTGCCTTACGCGACTTCCACATGTTAGAACTTTTTCCTCGTCTATTCTTCTTATACTCCTTGACTATAAGTCTTGGTATGGGGGAGTGTGAGGGAAAAGTTCAATAGATAGGAGTAGCAATATAGTAACAATAGTTTCATTACCGGCTACTAGTTAAGGTAGGGTAAGTCACGCTCCCGCTTTTCTTCCCCCTCCCCAAAAGTGATAGTTTCATTGCCGGCTACTAGTTAAGGTAGGGCAAGTCACGCTCCCGCTTTTCTTCCCCCTCCCCAAAAGTGATAGTTTCATTACCGGCTACTAGTTAAGGTAGGGCAAGTCACGCTCCCGCCTTTCTTCCCCCTCCCCGAAAGTGATAGTTTCATTGCCGGCTACTAGTTAAGGTAGGGTAAGTCACGCTCCCGTTTTTCCCGCCTTTTCTCCCCCACCCCTAAAGTGATAGTTTGATTGCTGGCTGCTTGTTAACGTAGGGTCAGTCTAGCTCCCGCTATCTCTTCCCCTCCCTCTTCCACCCCCCCTCGAAAGGTGATGTGTGGGGCTCTGGTCAAACAGTAAATCACTCGACTCACAGCTCCCAACACTACTCTTGGATGACAGTGAGGGTCACCTGTCAATCAACGTGAAGAACAGGAGACGGACTAACGTCCTGGAGACGTCCCATTTTGTATTGAACTACCTGTGCACCTGTATGAAATTGCAGGACATAACCCCACATCATTGCAGCAGTAAAGAACCTGCTTTCCTGTCATTGGGATAATACTCACGGCGTTAATCTGTGAAGAACTAGCCAGTGGTGGTCACCAACCCCTGCGACCCCCCCCCCCCATCATCAGCAACAGCTACAATTTCAACAACAGTGTCACCAACACCAGACACCCATATACATATTAGCGTTGAATTCAGTTATCATTTATATTTTTCATTTTTCATTTTCTTTAATGTAGGATTAATATTTCATATTTAAGTGTTTTATATTTTATATTTTCTATATAATAAAGTGTTTATGTTTGTCTGTTATTATTTCTTTTTCTATTCACTAATTTTCCTGAGGAGGAGCCAGCCTGATTAATACTGACTGAAGTTCTTACAGGGCTGAGTAAGCCTTCACAACCATCATAGAAGCTAAGACCTCGTGTAGTTTTAAAAATAGGTTGGATAAACCATACCACGGGTGGGGATAGAACCCGTGATCAGAGTCTCAAAACTCCAGACTGTCGCATTAACCACTGGACCAGCTAGCCACAATAAGATTCGACCAACTAGGTATATTTCTACACCATAGGAAGGTTAGCATAGGCACCACTCTGACCACAAATGCAAGTTTTTACAGACAAATCTCCAGCTAGCATGGCCGGATGAACTCTAGCTCAAGTCCCCTCAAAGCCGTTAACATGACTCATGAAATTGTAATGGCACAATTGCAAACCATACCACGGGTGGGGATAGAACCCGTGATCAGAGAGTCTCAAAACTCCAGACCGTCACGTTAGCCACTGGACCAACTAGCCACAATAAGATTCGTCCAACTAAGTACATATATTTCTACACCACAGGAACGTTAGCATAGGCACCACTGTGACCACAAATGCAAGTTTTTACAGACAAATCTCCAGCTAGTGTGGCCGTGACAAACTCTAGCTCAAGTCCCCTCAAAGCCATTAACATGACTCACGAAACTGTAATGACACGATTGCAAACAAACCATACCATGGGCAGGGATAGAACCCGCGATCAGAGTCTCAAAACTCCAGACTGTCGCGTTAGCCACTGGACCAGCTAGCCACAATAAGATTCGACCAACTAAGTACATATATTTCTACACCATGGGAAGGTTAGCATAGGCACCACTGTGACCACAAATGCAAGTTTTTACAGATGAATCTCCAGCTAGCATGGCCGTGACGAATTCGTGAGTCATGTTAACGGCTTTGAGGGAACTTGAGCTAGAGTTCGTCACAGCCACACTAGCTGGAGATTCGTCTGTAAAAACTTGCCTTTGTGGTCATAGTGGTGCCTATGGTAACCTTCCTATGGTGTAGAAATATACCTAGTTGGACGAATCTTATTGTGGCTAGCTGGTCCAGTGGCTAACGTGACGGTCTGGAGTTCTGAGACTCTGATCGCAGGTTCTATCCTCGCCCGTGGTGTGGTTTGTTTGTAATCATGTCATTACAATTTCGTGAGTCATGTTAACGGCTTTGAGGGGACTTGAGCTAGAGTTCGTCATGGCCACGCTAGCTGGAGATTCGTCTGTAAAAACTTGCATTTGTGGCCACAGTGGTGCCTATGCTAACCTTCCTGTGGTGTAGAAATATACCTAGTTGGATGAACCTTATTGTGGCTAGCTGGTCCAGTGGCTAACGCTTTATTTCATAACAGTATTTAACTTATAAGTGACAGGGTCATTTTCGTTATTTACAATTAGGACTATCCAGTCATGATTGACAAATATAAATTTCCTTGTTTTGCTACTTACCCTTATAACCCAAGGGTAAGGTACAATAATAGAAGCACACAGATGCACATTCGAGCCCATAGGAAGTTGTGTTTATATGATGTGTTAAATTCACAATATTGTGGAAAATTTACATTTGCAAGCATGAAGGGCACATACATCAATCCTTGCCTTGAATCTTGAGTAGGGTCAGGCAGTGTGAGAAAAGGGAATACAGGGCAACAGTAGGAGCCTATCATGGTCAACTTCCTATTTCACTACCTATATGCCCTCATAGGGAAAGGAGTGAGAATATGTTACCAAGCAAATCCACATTCGAGGGTGCAGTCGAGCTCAGTCTGATGAATGCATGAAACATGGATATAAGAACATAAGAAAGAAGGAACCCTGCAACAGGCCTACTGACCCATGCGGAGCAGGTCCATGTTCCTTCTCTCCCGGATTAGACCAATGACCCACCCCCCGGATTATCCCAATGACCCACCCAGTCTGGTCATCCCCACTCAAGGATGAAGCACTGTACCAGACCCAGCAGCACAAGCTAGTCAGGTCCAACTCACACCCCACCCACACCCACTCATGTATTTATCTAACCTATTTTTGAAACTACACAACGTTTTAGCCTCAATAACTGTACTCGGGAGCTTGTTCCACTCATCCACAACTCTATTACCAAACCAGTACTTTCCTATATCCTTCCTGAATCTGAATTTTTTCCAACTTGAAACCATTGCTGCGAGTCCTGTCTTGGCTGGAAATTTTCAGCACGCTATTTACATCCCCTTTATTTATTCCTGTTTTCCATTTATACACCTCGATCATATCCCCCCCTAATTCTACGCCTTTCGAGAGAGTGCAGATTCATGGCCTTCAGTCTATCCTCATAGGGAAGATTTCTGATACATGGGATCATCTTTGTCATCCTCCTTTGTACGTTTTCCAGAGCATTTATATCTCATTCTGTAATACGGTGACCAGAACTGAGCAGCAGTCTAAATGAGGCCTAACCAAGGATATATAGAGTTGGTGTGTAATATCAGACCAAGAGTGTGACTGGGAGTAAAAGGAGAATGTTCTTAGAGTTAGCTGTTGTGAGTAAGAAACCATTTGAACAGATTACCATGCATTCACCAGTGTGTGATGTCGAAACTGGAATTATTATTATTATAATCAAGGGGGAAGCGCTAAACCCGGAGGATTATACAGCGCCTGGGGGGGATGTGGAAGGCATTCAGGCTTAATTTGGGGAACTGGAGCACAGATCCAATTCCCTAAATCAAGAGCCCCTCACCAACATCAAGGAACCTTCCTTGAGGGGTCGAAACTGGAAGACAGGAGGCGAAAGATCCATAAATTGTGAAAGTCATTGGCCCATAAGTTAACTAAGAATGTATGCGATGTTCTCGGGAAACAAGAAACTCTCACAACTTAAGAGAAATCTGCTTACTTCAGCCTCAGTCAAAGATCCTCTTCAGAACATGAAGGTCTCTGACTGAGGGTAAAATATCTGAATCTATCTCTACAGTAGGGTTATTATTGAAAGAATTAGAGGTAAGACAGAGAGCAGGATTGCAGATGAGCAAGGAGGCTTTAGAGTAGGTAGGGGATGTGTAGATCGAGTGTTTACATTGAAGCATATGTGAACAGTATTTAGATAAAGTTAGGGAAGTTTTCATTGCATTTATGGATTTAGAAAAGGTATATGATAGAGTTGTAGGTAGTAGGTTGGTAGACAGCAACCACCCAGGGAGGTACTACCGTCCTGCCAAGTGAGTGTAAAACGAAAGCCTGCAATTGTTTTACATGATGGTAGGATTGCTGGTGTCCTTTTTTTCTGTCTCATGAACATGCAAACTTTCAGGTACGTCTTGCTACTTCTACTTACACTCAGGTCACACTACACATACATGTACAAGCGTATATATACATACCCCTCTGGGTTTTCTTCTATTTTCTTTCTAGTTTCTTGTTCTTGTTTATTTCCTCTTATCTCCATGGGGAAGTGGAACAGAATTCTTCCTCCGTAGGCCATGCGTGTTGTAAGAGGCGACTAAAATGCTGTGAGCAAGGGGCTAGTAACCCCTTCTCCTGTATATATTACTAAATTTGAAAGGAGAAACTTTGGTTTTTTCTTGTGGGCCACCCCGCCTCGGTGGGATATGGCCGGTGTGTTGAAAGAAAAAGAAATATGATAGAGTGGATAGGGAAGCAATGTGGCAGATGTTGCAAGTGTATAGAATAGGTAGTAAGTTGCTAAATGATGTAGTTTTTTATGAGAATAGTAGGGCTCAGGTTAGGGTGTGTAGGAGAGAGGGAGACTACTTCCTGATGAAAGTAGGTCTTAGACAGGGATGTGTAATGTCACCATGGGTCACAATGTATATAATGTATATTACCTGTTCATATAATTTTATATTGCTTATATTTGCGATATTAGCTAAATCGTAAACATATTGCTTTATGTTATTATTTGACTTAGTTATATTATTAGATAGGATGTAACATTTATATATTCAGTGCTCATAGTTTGAGTGTTAAGTAGCTGACAGCATTGTCTAACTACTGTAGTTTTCACTTGGCTCATTATGCTGCCGGCTTCTGTGTTGCGGGGCAGCAGCAGTCTATGGAGAGTCATGTGATTTGGGGGGGGGAGGGGTGGACACACCTCACCTGGATTAGTCTGCCTGGCCTGCACCTCCTCTTGTCTGTTTGACGATCTTCTAACAAGATGTGCCTCTAGCTCTCCCTTGCTGGCCCTTGTTGGAAGATCGTCTGTCACTTTCTTGTTGTTGGTTCTGTGTAACTCTGTTCACAGAACATGGTCTAGACTTGGTGATTTTTGACGTTGTATTGAGGTTGTGTCACATAGACAGTCTGAGAAACTCAGGTCCTGAGCTGTAGCTTCTGACCTAATTTGTACTGGTATCTGTGCACTGTCACAGTCGGGGATTTTCTAATGCTGAACTTAGATTCAGTAGTATGGGAGTTTTGTGACTTTTGTGGAGGATTTGCAGATGGTCCCTACTTAGTGTCATTATATTATCTCCTTGTTCCTGATTCTGTGTCGCTGTTGCTTGTTATATTGCTGTTCGGCTTAACAGTCGCTTTATTGTTCAAGCAAGCTGTTCTGATTGCCAGGTTGGTCAAGAAGTTAGTTTATGTGAGGACTTTTAGTCAGTCATTGGTTAAGTCTAGTCGAGTCTTGAGACATAGTGAGCTACTTAGAACACTTACACACATACACACAAACTTACTTGTATATATTTGTACTATGTTATTAAATGCTAACAATGTACCAGACGGTACTTAAAAGCCATGAAGATGTGATATGAGCCTTCAGCTCTATACTACTGTACACAAGAGAAGTGTAGGAACTTGTATCTTATATTATGTTCAGTTGATTAATTTAATTTAGTTTGATAATATATGCCTAGACAACTTTGTTATTAATAAATTTATTAAATTTTAATTTCTTTAGTTAGTAGCCTACCAGTTGTAATCCTGAAGCACTACTGAATCTTATTAAAGTCTAATGGATAATTGGACCAGGATACTGACTACTTGTTACAAAAACCCAGTAACAGGCTGGATGCTAGAAGGGCAGTCCTTTCTAGTATTCACTGGAGATCTCTATTATTATTAGAAATCGCATTTTTTGTAACAGGTTGTAAGAGAAGTAAATGTTAGGGTGTTGGGGAGAGAGATGGGATTAAATTATGGGGAATTAAATACAAAATGAGAGTTGACACAGTTACTTTTTTGCTTATGATACTGAGCTTTTGGGAGATTCTAAAGAAAAGTTACAAAGGTTAGTGGACGAATTTGGGAGGGTGAGTAAAGGTAGAAAGTTGAAAGTGAATATAGATAAGAGTAAGGTGATAAGGGTATCAAATGATTTAGATAAAGAAAAATTGGATATCTGTGGAGACAAAAAAGGTTATCTATGGAGGCAAAGAAGGGAATGTACAAAAGTATAGTGGTATCAACACTCTTATATGGGTGTGAAGCTTGGGTTGTAAATGCTACAGTGAGGAGGTGGCTGGAGGCAGTGGAGCTGTCCTGTCTAAGGGCAATGTGTGTGGTGTAAATACACCTACCATCCGACTTACGACCGGGTTTGGTTCCGAGAAACCGGTCGTAAGTCGAAATGGTCGTAAGTCGAACTTTACTACTGAATATCAACAAAACATTTTTGTAATGACTTTATTTTATCATTTTATTTTGGTATTTCATGTTTTACTTTACTTTTTATGTTGTTAGTACTGTATTTTATACTGTATGGTTTAGGATAAACACTGTGTACGACACAAATAGTTATTTCCCAGAAATTTGGCATAAAAAACACGGTCGTAAGTCGAGTGGTTGTAAGTCGAGCAGGTCGTAAGTCGGATGGTAGGTGTATTATACAGAGAATTTATAGTGTGGCTGAAGAGGGGTTGTTGAGGTGGTTTGGTTATTTAGAGAATGGGACAAAATAGAATGACTTGGAGAATGTATAAATCTGTAGGGTAAGGAAGGTGGGGTAGGTGTCGTCCTCGAAAAGGTTGGAAGGAGGGGGTAAAGGAGGTTTTGTGGGCAAGGGGCTTGGATTTCCAGCAAGTGTGTGAGTGTGTTAGATAGGAGTGAATGGAGATGAATGGTTTTTGGGACCTGACAAGCTGTTGGAGTGTGTGAGCAGGGTAATATTTTGTGAAGGGATTCAGAGAAATCGGTTAGCTGGACTTGAGTCCTGGAAATGGGAAGTACAATGCCTGCACTTTAAGGGGAGGTTTGTGATATTGGCAGTTTGGAGTAACTATCTAAACTGTCGTATGTGGGTGCCTCTGCAAAGACAGCAATTATGTATGAGTGATGGTTAAAGTGTTGAATGATAATGCAAGTTTTTTCTTTCTTTTTGGGTTTTTCTTTCTTTTGGATCACCCTGCCTTGGTGGGAAACGGCAGACGTGTTAAAAAAAAAAAAAGAAATCTCTACCCGTGTTACACATTTCTGTTTAAGTGGCTATTTTGCATCACTCTGCATTACTCTGTGGCACTTTCATCTGAGCATAGAGTAAGGAATACATACCACTTTAAGAGAAGTAGAGTACAGTACTCTATCAGGATTAAAATAAAGAGTTATAGAAAAAACAAGTATAAAGTATGTTGATAGTTCAAGCACTAGCAAAATGATTCAGTCATATGGAGTGAAAACAAAATCTATTTTTTGTAGTGGAAAATTATTATTACAACTGAATTAGAGTCCTGTCCACCTCTATATTAGTTCAGTATTGCATCAGTTCCAAATGAATATATATTTTCATCTCTACATGCCATTAATCAATCTCATATAAAACCAAAAATTAGAAACAGAAACACTTGGATGTGTATAAAATAATAATAATAATCATAACGTTTGAAATATAATACTTAATATTGTAATTACAAAAAATGCAAAATAACGACAGGGGTAGTTTAATGATATCTCTAGGTCTTTCATGTTGCAATCACATCAGAAGCTTGCAATGTTGCAGAAACGAGTAGGAAGTCCATGTAGATGCCTTCAGGGAAACTACTCTCCAGAATCGTTTATCTCAATCTGGTTATTTTGCATCTTTTACAACTCGTTTGCGATTACTGCATTACGAAAGTATATACATTTTAGTCTACTTTTTCCAGTGATTTTGCAACAGCCTTAACAGCTGAAGTGTGCTGCCCATCATTTCACTTGTTATTTTTTATAACTGTATGTACTACAATGGAGGGCACATCAAAATTACTCAACTCAGAAGATAGTAACATTAACAGGAAATTAAGGAAGACTGGAGCTTATATATCTAAGCAGTATGCATTAATTTATTGCATTTACATAGAATGAAGACTTACAAAATACTTGTACATTGATAAAAACCTCACATTTGTAGTAATATGCCATTTTCCAGCTATATTTCACTGACCTCATTTTTACTCCAGTTTCTGTCAATGTGAAACTATGAAATTATAGATGAAGCTATGAAAGCCTGTATAATTTATACAAAAATATATACTTAAGAATCATTTTCACCTTTCAAACAAGCCATTCACACACAGGGATTTAATGTACATACTATATATACTGGATTGTTATATACAAAGTTATAAAAGAAGTACGTTTCTGGATACACTATTTTCAATTATGGTGAGACTAGGGTGCACCGTTAATGTCTCTAAGCTCTCGATCATCGTGGCGAAGGTCACTGTGGTTGTCAGTTTCTGAAGTGTTGGATATTAGACGCTTGATAGATGTACGGGAGAACAAAGAAGAATGATCGTCTTGACGTTGGAAGGGCACATCTCTGCCAGTAGTACTGTCATTATCATCTTCTCTAATAAACCAGTTGCTGAAGTAATGCAGCTGCAGAGGGACATAAAAAAACATTAAATTTAGATTCCAAAAGCACAGTAAGCCTAATGTAAATCAATATCACTGTAAATCAATATCACTGTAAATCAATATCACTGCAAGGTGATTATTTTGTTGCTAAACACCAATTATCAAATACAGTGGACCCCTGACTTTCATGATTAATCCATTCCAGAGTCCGCTGAATGGCAAAATTCATGAATGGCAAAACCATTTGCCCCATAAGAAATAATGGAAATCCAATTAATCCATTTCAGACACCCAAAAGTATTAACAAAAAATATTTTTTTTATAGACTTAATATAGATTTACATACAGAAAACAATGACAAATAAATATAAAGCACTAATAAAATGGATAAATGAACATTTAACACCACACTTATCTTTACTGAAGATTCTTGTTGGTGTATGGCAGACAGGTAGGAGGCAAGAGGGAGGCGAGTTTCTTATGCTTCAATATGATGCTAATGTCATCTCTACGGCTTATTTATCTATCACAATTCATCTAATATGACATAATAAACAATATTAATAACATAGAAACATGATATATACTCTAGAATTAATAAAATATGTCATTCCGTATGTCACGAGTGGTGATGGTGTTGTTGGGTTTAGAAGGGCCACTGAGAGAAGCCATACATATTAGCGGTGGTGGAGGCTGCAGCAGAAGCCACCACCATTATTCACACAAACAATGTACATAATTTATAAATAAGAGATATTTACACTTTAATACTTACTTCACAAACTCTGATGATACCTTCAGCCCTTTCTACCTCAATCTCTTGCTACCCTCTACCCTGCACTATCCCCTGCCCCGCTGTTTTCTGTAACCTACTGATCGCCCCTTCCCCCTTCTGTCGCCCAATACCCTCGCTTCCTTCCCTACCCTGCAGCGCTGTATAGCCCTTGTGGCTTAGCGCTTCTTTTTTATTATAATAATAATTACACTTTAATTTATAAATAAGAAATACTAACACTTACCTTGGAGGAGATGTTAGTTTAATTAGTTACAGTGGGACCTCAAATTTCAAACGTATTGCTTATCGAACTCTTCGAAAATAGAACCCTTTTTTCAAACCAACTTTGTCCCTATTATCGAACTCACCCCTATTTTCGAACCGCCGGGTACCAGACCTGTTCGGCAGCCCGCTCTGTCCATGTCCCCATGCAGGCGCTGTGAGCCAGTCTGGTTTTGTTGATGCTTGAGTGAACACTAACCTGTGATCTCATTCAAACATTGGAGAGTTACTTTCGTGTCTTTTTCTATCTCTTAATCACTTAACTTACTTTCTACTCTGTTAATGCTACACTTTATCACTCACTGGCACTATAGCCTTTATCAATACATATCGTAGAATCACTGAATCACTGAAGAAGGCACATTCTTCCCTCTCTCTTCCTCCTCCACTCTGGTACTTTGCTACAAGTTTTTTCTTGAATTCTATTGTGTTTCTTTCCTTCTTTACCAAAGGGCTGGCACTATGAGCTTTCTTTGGGCCCATGGTGACTTATTCAGCAGTTGCAAGCACAAAAAAAATGGATTATTATGAAATGTATCATATGAACCCGTGGGGTGGTGGTCACTCACCCACAAATCATGCCACACCGACTCTCTGAATGTTGTGTGGGAGCCTTTGTGTACGCCTGGCCGCTCCCAGCTGCAGAGACATGTCCTGTATGACGGACGGATGACGAGGCTAATCACGAACCGCGAGGCTATATTTTGACAAAAAAAGTTGCCGAAAGTCGGATTTCACAAAAGTTGCAGCCGCCAAAATGCAGGGGTCCACAGTACAGCTTTTAATAATTAAAATTAAAAGAAGAAAAGCATGATATTCTTAAAGAGCTCTCATTAAGTAAAATTAGTATAGTTCTGCATTCACTCATTCATTATACAGTTATTCGTATGCTGCAGTTATGAATTACTCTAGCAGTTGTTTTCTGATGTTACATTACAACTCCTTGGAAACACAGCTTTTATGTCTTGTGTGATCGTGTGCCTTGTATGCTGGAGAATACTTTAAGTACAGCCTCTCTTCTGCGATGTACTCATTTACTGACAACTTGGACTTAGGACGGGCTCTCTGTCCAGTATACATACCTAAATAATGTATATTAGAGCTGATTTCCTCTATTCTATTAATTACAATATACAGTACACTACTGTATAAACATTTAAAAATATACTAAAAATGTTATAAATGGTGCATAGGTGACATTAAAACAATATGAAAGATGGCTGACACAAACCCTTGCTTAGCGATGAATTCGTTTACCAACGTGTTCTCAGGAACAGAACTCTGTCGTTAAGTGAGGAGAGGCATGTAAAGTTTCATGAAACTGCAAAAGCATGATCGCAGACAAATCACAAAATGGGTGGAGGTCAAACCCATGGCACATTGGAGGTCGAACCCATGGCACAGTGGAGGTACGAACACATGGCACAGTGGAGGTTGAACCCATGGTACAGTGGAGGTCGAACCCATGGCACGTTGAAGGTCGAACCCATGGCACATTAGAGGTCGAATCCATGGCACGTTGGCCTGTGAGTTTTAGTACACACCTGCCATGGGTTCAAACCCCACATATTTTCTGGTTTATAGTACAGTAGTCTCCCTGTATCCGTGGGGGATATGTTCCAAGACCTACCGCAGATACCCGAAACCGTGGATAGTAGCAAACTTCATATGAAAGTCGCATTTCATTTACATACATACCTATGATAAAGTTTAATTGATAAATTATGCACACTAAGTCAAGAATTGGCACTTTTTCACTGATGGGAAGCACTTCACAGCTTCTCTAAGTCTTTGAAGAACTGTGAGCATCACTACTTTTGTGGTTTAGGGCCATTATTAAGCAAAATTAAGAATTATTTTCAAGTCATGGTAAACTGTGGATAACTGAAACTGCAGAAACCAAGTGTATAGTTACTGCTTTGATGCTGTATGTTGTACAGTAGAACCTCGGTTCTAAAGCCAAATTAGACGAAAACTGAAGCAATATTTCCCATAAGAAATAATGTAAATCCAATTAATCCGTTCCATACACCCAAAAATATTAACAAAAAATACATTTTATAGAGAATAACTATAGTTTTACATACAGAAAACAATGAGAAATAAATATAAAGAACTAATTTAAATGGATAAATGAACATTTAAATCAGCTTTATCTTTATTGAAGACTCTTGTTGGTGTATGAAAGGCGACGAGGAGGGAAGAGGGAGGAGAGTTTACTGTTTGGAAGGGGAATCCCCTTCCATAAGGACTTCATGTATCAAGTCCCTACCCAGGATTACTTCCCTTCTTTGTCTTTTACTGGCACTAGGACCAGCTTGAGAGTCACTGTACCCCTGTCGCACAAAAAATCTGTCCAGAGAGGTCTGTTTCTGGCGTCTCTTTAAGATTTGCCTAAAATGGGACACAGCATTGTCATTGAACTTGTTGCAGACATGGCTTGCAACAGCTTTGTTAGGGTGATATTTCTCCACAAAACTTTGCATCTCACTCCACATTGCACAAATGTCTTCTCCACAAAACTTTGCACCTCACTCCACATTGCACAAATGTCCTTAATCACTGAAGAAGGCACATTCTCCCCTCTCTCTTCCTCCTCCTCTGAAGTAATTTCCTCGGCTGCAATCTGTTGCTGTTAAAGTTGAAGGTGTTGCAGCTCTTCAATGGTTAGCTCTTCCCTGTGGTCATCCACCAACTCTTCCACATCCTGACCACTCCCATGGACTTCCCCAAAGCCACAGTAGATTCCACAACAGGCGTAGGGATGTCAGGGTCAGCCTCAAACCCTTCAAAATCCTTCTCTTGGGCACATTCTGGCCATAATTTTCTCCAAGCAGAGTTCATCATCCTGGAAGTCACTTCCTGCCAAGCCTTATCTATAAGGCCTATGCAATCGAGGATACTGAAATGATTCCTCCAGAACTCTCTTAGGGTCAATTCAGTGTCCGAGGTCACTTCAAACATTTCAAACTTTGAAACATTGCTTTGGTGTAGAGTCTTTTGAAGTTTGAAATGACTTGCTGGTCCATGGGCTGGATGAGAGGAGTGGTATTAGAGGGCAAGAACTTCACTGTAATGAAACTAAACTCCTCCAACAACTGGTCTTCCAAGTCTGGAGGATGAGCAAGAGCACTGTCCATTACCAGGAGGCACTTGAGTGGCAATTTATTTTCCAGGGGGTATTTCTTCACACTCGGACCAAACACACTATTGACCCACTCAATGAAAATTTGTCTCTTGACCCATGCCTTATTGTTAGCCTTCCACATCACACACAATTTACTCTTGATGACATTGTTTTTCTTGAACACTCAGGGATTTTCAGAGTGATACACCAGTAAAGGCTTCACTTTGAAATCCCCACTAGCATTTCAACAGAACAAAAGAGTTAGTCTATCCTTCATAGGCTTGTTTCCTGGCAGTGCCTTTTCCTCTTGTGTGATATAGGTCCTCTTTGGCATTTTCTTCCTAAAGAGGCCTGTTTTGTCACAATTGAAGACTTGTTGGGGGAGAAATCCTTCAGCCTCTACACACTCCTTGAATTCGTCAATGAATTCTTCAGCCGTATGTTTGTCAGAACTTGCAGCCTCGCCATACCTTAACACTGCGTATGCCAGATCGCTTCTTGCAGTTGCTGAACTAGCCTTTGCTGGCCTTAATTCACTAACAGCAGAACTCGTTCCAGGCATATTCTTTACGAGATCCACATGCAACTGCCTTGCCTTTTCACAAATTATCACTTCCACACCAACAACTTCTCAACATCTTCGATTGTCTGCGATCTCTGTTTCATTAGCACACTTACCCCTTTCACAACATCAGATTCCTTGATTTCTTTTTTCTTCGCCAGGATGGAACTGAACATTAATGAAGACTTCCTGTACAACCTGGCAAGATCGACCATACGTAAGCCACTGTCATACTTTTCTACAAGCCTTTCTTGAATTCTATCATGTTTCTCACCATCTTTATCAAAGGGCTGGCACTCGGAACTTTCTTTGGCCCCATGGTGGCTTATTTAGCAGTCACACTCAATAAACAAGCACAAAAAAAAATCAATTATTACACAATGCTTCATACGAACGCACAGGGTAATGTTCACTCGACAAGAAACAAAACCAGACTGACTCAGAATGTGTGCGTGGGATGCTTTGTGTGGGCACGGGCGCGTGGACACATTCAGTATGTCAGACAAAAACCATGGTGATGAACGAAAACTGGTACAATATTTTGACGAAAAAAGTTGTCGAAAACCAAATTCGACGAAAACCAGGGTGAACGAAAACCAAGGTTCCACTGTATAATGAAATTTATACTGCTACCGAATACAAAAGCTCCCTCCCTAAGGCTAGATGAAACCAAGAAATTTATATACAGTAGACCGTCATTTAACACGGTAGTTATGTCCCTGAAAACGCCATGCTAGGTAAAAATCATATTAGACAGACTAAAGAACTTGTGGGAAAAACAGGGTTACATTCCTGGGAGCCCCCAAAAAGCCAAACAGCTTTTTTTAGACCAACAGATCTTACAAAAACATAAGTGAATGTGTAATTGTAGTTCATTGTCGTGATATATTATTTCTTAAGACTAAAAATGCAATAGAAATAATAGTATTTTTTACCTTAAATTGTGGGTAATGGAATGGTGTTTGTGGATGATTGTGAAGAGAGTGGATATGCATGGTGTGGCCCTACTGGGCTGAGGTGGATGGTTGTTGGTTGTCGCTAGAAGTCGATGGTTGAAGTTCTGGTACTGAAGCCGATGGTTGTATTGGAGTGTGCATAAATTCTGTAACGGATCTCTGGGCTCTTTTACCCTGCAGTACATTATACAGCTGATGGTAAAGCATCATCAGCTGGTCTAGACCCCATTTCAAAGCACTGCTTCTAGATTTATCAGGGTCCTCTTCAGTGAAAAAGTCTGCAACTTTACCAATAATATGGAACTGCTCATATAACTGCTGCAATGTTAACTGTTTTTCTTCAGGTTCTTCTTTATCTTCTTCTGTTATCTCCCTCCCTTGTATCTGTGCATCGAGCCCTGCCAACATTTCCACATTTCCTCTGGATTCCTGTCTTCATCATCTAAGGGTTCATTCACATATTTATTCATATCTTCAAAACAATCATCTGGTAACCTCCTTGCCAGTTGAACAATTTCCTGAACCTGACTCTCAAGCAAGGGAAAACCAGTGAAAGAATTAACTACAGAAGGCCATAACTTTCCCCAGCCTGCATTTAATATTGATTGGAGCACTTTATTCCATGCACTTCTAGCATAGGTGATAGCATCTGCAATGTTAAATTTATTCCAGAAGCTTGGTACTGGCAAGCTGGAGTCAGTCCATTGATGCAACTAGTTTTTTCATAACTTTTTTTTGTGTGGTTACACTTGAATACCTTAATAACTCCCCAATCCAGTGGTTGAATTAGAGATGTATTTGGAGGTAAAAATACAACTTTTACATGTGGGGTCACATCCAGCAAAGCTTGTGGATGAGTACGGGAATTATCAAGAATGAAGAGAGCCTGAATGCAAAGTTCTTGCTGTGCAGGTAAAACTTGGCTTCAAGAATAAAGTTATGCTTAACCCTTTCAGGGTTTCGGACGTACTAGTACGGCTTACGCACCAGGGTTTTTGACGTACTAGTACGCCTAAATTCTAGCGCCCTCAAATCTAGTGAAAGCTGGTAGGCCTACATATGATATGAAAGAATGGGTCTATGTGGTCAGTGTGCACAGTATAAAAAAATCCTGCAGCACACTGTGTAATGAGAAAAAAAAACTATGACTGTTTTTGGATTAAAACAGTAACTTTGCACTGTATTTTCGTATGGTATTTATGGTTGTATTCTAGTTTTCCTGGTCTCATTTTATAGAATGGAAGATATATTACAGAAATTGAGATGATTTTGACTGGTTTTATAATGAAAAGTACCTTGAAATTGAGCTCAAAGTAACAGAAATGTTCAATTTTTACCAAAGTTCAAAAGTAAACAAATCATGCCAAGCGTCCAATACACGTCAACTGGTGAGTCTAATATTCTTTCACAAGTGCGCTGATGGAGTGAATGATGGAGTGAATGATGGTGAAAGTTTTTCTTTTTCGGGCCACCCTGCCTTGGTGGGAATCGGCCGGTGTGATAATAAAAAAAAAAAAATAATAATAAGTGCGCTGATATTATTTATACCATTTCTACACTAATGCAGTAGTCTGCATAACAGTAAACCTTCTATTATTTTGTGAGAATAAAAATTTAAAGTGGAAAGCAAAAGAATGTAAGAGGGGCGTGGGGACGTGACTAATGAACAGAGGAAATGTTATTTTAGTGCCAGGAATGTCTTTCTTGTTTATTCTGGACCCTATTTGGAAATTGGCATCTTTTGAAATTTGTGTGAAATTGGCAAAATTGCTAAATTCTGACCACTGTATTGAATAGTTGAAATCAGTAAATGGGTGGTTTCTTGTACTCATTCGATAGAAAAATTGGAGTTCTAGCAAAATAGTTATGATTTTTGTCGACTAGTACACTGGAATTGGCCGAAAATAGGGCTCAAAGTGGGCAAAATCACCGATGCGCAAATATCGTCGAGACCGCTAACTTCGCGAAAGCATAATTCCGTAAGTTTTCCATCAAATTTCATACTTTTGGTGTCATTATGACCGGGAAAAGATTCTCTATCTTTTCACAAGAAAAATAATTTTTTTTTTTTTTGAAATTTGGGTGACCCTGAGAACAAGTCTGGGAGAGGGCCTGGGGATCCTGAAAGGGTTAAACCAGTCAATAAATATTTCCTCTGTCATCCATGATTACTGGTTTGACCTTCAAATTACTGTTAAGGTGTTTTTATCTACACCTTTCAAAGCACAAGGATTCTTAGAGTGGTAAATAACCATGGGCTTACACTTGAAATCACCTGATGCATTACTGCAAAGGAGCATGGTGAAGCAATCCTTTCCTGCCTTGAAGCCTGGTGTACTTTTCTCTTGCTGACTGATATAAGTTCGTGTTGGCATTTTCTTCCAAAAAACACTTGTCTTATCAGCATTAAACACTTGATGTGGCTCATAGCCACCCTCAGAAATAATTTCCTGCAATTCAACAGGGAAATTACTTGCTGCTGTATAATCAGCTGAAGCACTTTCACCAGAAAACTTAATACAGTGGACCCCCGCATAACGATGGCATCACATAGCGATTTTTCCGCATACCGCTTACTTTAATCGCAAAATTTTTGCCGCGCATACCGATTAAAAACCCGCATACCGATTTTCGTCCGAGACGCGTCCAATGTGCCCTCAGCCAGCCTCACATGTGCCGCTCCGTCCCATTGTTTACCAGCCAGCCTCCGCGGTAACATCCAAGCATACACTCGGAATATTTCGTATTATTACAGTATTTTCGGTGCTGTTTCTGGAAAATAAGTGACCATGGGCCCCAAGAAAGCTTCTAGTGCCAACCCTGTGGTAAAAAGGGTGAGAATTAGTATGGAAATTAAGAAAGATTTTGAAGGGTTTGGGGCTAACCCTGAGAAGCCTATGCCAGTTGTGGAATCCATTGTGCCTACTTCAAAGATTAAGGAAATGTGTGCACAGTGGGTTGAACTGCAAACCTTTATAGACGAAAATCACCCTGACACAGCTGTTGCAAGCCGTGCTGGTGACTATTTCAATGACAATGTTGTGGCCCATTTTAGACAAATCGTAAAGGAACGGGAGGTACAGAGCTCTATGGACAGATTTGTTGTGCGACAGAGGTCCAGTGACTCTCAAGCTGGTCCTAGTGGCATTAAAAGAAGAAGGGAAGTAACCCCGGAAAAGGACTTGCTACCTCAAGTCGTAATGGAAGGGGATTCCCCTTCTAAACAGTAAGAAGATAATGCTCTCCCCTCCTCCCATCCCATCAATCATCACCAGATCTTCAATAAAAGTAAGTGTCATGTAATTGTGCATGCCTTTTTCAGTTTGTGTGTATTAAAATTAACATTTCATGTGGTAAAAAAAAATTTTTTTCATACTTTTGGGCGTCTTGCACGGATTAATTTTATTTCCATTATTTCTTATGGGGAAAATTCATTCGCATAACGATTATTTCGCATAACGATGAGCCCTCTTGCACGGATTAAAATCGTTAACCGGGGGTCCACTGTATTATGTAACTTATTATGCAACTTAAAGTTTTGGAACCAACCTGTGCTAAACATACACTCATTTTCAGGCCTTCCTTCCTTATCACACCCTTCTTTAAACAACTATAAGGCCTTTTCCCTAATTAGGTTGAAATTAAGTAGTGTACCTTTCTTTGTCTTTTGTTCGATCCGCTCAAGCAACAAGTTTTCTGTTTTATACACTTGCTGTTATCTACTTGTCATTGTTTTTATGAGATGACATCTTGGGTTATTCGTTACACAAGCTCGTATATTCACCTCGTTTTTTCTAACTGTATGAACTGATGCTTCATTAAGTCCATAGGCCCTCACTATATCCACCACATGTGAGCCACTCTTAAGCTTATCTAATATCTTGAATTTCTTTGTAATTCCTAGACTTACACGCTTCAACCTTTTCTTGCTACTTTCAGCAACACTCACATGCCTACTAGGTGCCATGATTGCTTGGCAGATTTAAGATATGGCAAATAAAATAAGTATCTAAACAAACACAGCGAGCTCCCAGAAGATCGTCCTACACGTGTATGAACCAAACTGAAGGCTGGGAGGGTGGTGAAGGTGGATGTGGATGGCTGAGGGTGGCGGGGTTGGCGGTAGGCCTCCCCCATTGACTCAATGGTGTAGCCCACAGCCAATCCCGCGGGCGACTGCGGGCTCAAAATTTTTTCCCCTCTCACAAACTGAACCATGTTAAATTAATTTTACGAAGTGTTAAATAATATTGTGCCACAGTTCTTCAATCGTGCTATACCTGAATCATACCAAATAAACTCGTGCTAAATGATGGTCTACTGTACGTATAACTCTTGGTCTCCTAGACAACTCACAGTGAAACCTCGATTTAACAGACCTCAAATTGTCCATTACTGTTAAGGTCCACTGGGTAAATTGATTATGGCTTTAATGAACACAGTCGGTTCTTTAAAGAATTGTCCATTACTGCTATGGTTCACTGGATAATTATTTTTTTTCAGATTTAATGGGCAAAGTTCATTGTTTATAGAATTGTCCAGTACTGTTACGATCATGGGAAAACAATCTCATCATTTTGATTTAACCCGTAAACGGTCCAAACGTATATATACGTTTTTTCAACATTTGAAAGTATGTAAAAAAGTAGATCTTTTTGTTTTTTTACATTTGAAAATGTGTAAAAAAACTGATCTACTTTTTTTTGTTATATTTGAAAATATGTAAAAAAAAGCGTAGATCTACTTTTGTAGCACTACACATGTGAACATAGATCTGCTTGGACCATTTACGGGTTAATAAACATTTAGCACTGCCAGACACCCTTTTCTCCCTATTAGTCCATTAAATCTAAATTTCACTGCAATTCCTTTCATTTCTTCCTACTCAAACACTCCTGATTCTTAACTGTTTTCCTCAGTACTCAAGTAGTGTTGTCTTTTGCTTCCCAAAAACTCAATACCACAGTGTTAGGAGTCATGCAGGAAATACTGCCCTCAATGTATTTAACTTGCATGCTCCTGTTGATAAGTTTAATTATATGAACCTTCCATCTTGTGCTCAGTTAAAATAAAAATTAAAAGGTTATTAACGTATCATGTAGGCTAGCCACTGCTGGTCGTGAAGGTGACCCAATCACAGTTCAAGCTTCAGGGCCCCCAAAATGTAGATCCACCACTGGTCAGAACCCACCATTATTGTTGGTGACATATGTACTGCTATATCCACATACAGTAAATACAAATACCTCAAATTCATCATTCATCTCGCTGTCAACTTTGTAACTTGTTTTAAAAAAGAAATTGGAATTAGAACCTCAACTGTACTAGAATATGTGTGATATACAGGATTTATGCCTGAAAAATACACACAATCAATTCACATACCGTGACCAAGGCTCCAAAGGTTCCAAGGAGACCGCCTCCTAGGACATCCCACCAGTGATGTCTGTTGTCCCATATGCGTGACTGACAGCATATTATCGTCCATACAGCCCATATCATTTGCAGTGATGGAGCCCCCAGGACAGACCATGTATTCCATAGACGTTGCTTAATGTACACCTTCAACAGGACAAAATATATTCTGAGTGCACAAACAATTTTATAAAACAAATACTGTGTAGTGCTTATTCTACAGCACAGTTCTTTTTAGGTTTTTGTATTTTTATAGGACACAGTTATCAATCTGGTTTTCATTGTCCCTTTAAAAAGGTTCAGAATTCTTGATTATGGATAATTATTTTTAAGAGCATAATTTAAATAAAAGCATGATTCTCAAAATAAATTGAAGTTTTGAAAACATATTCATACCAAGTCCTAATTATGATTCAAGAAAATGCATACAGTGAAGTACTGTACATTTCTAGTCTATGGTGCACAAGCCTTTTACTGAACCATTTACACTGTAATGAAGGTCTATTTTGCCACAAAAAAAATTAGCATACGTCACAGGCAGCAGAAAGCAGCCAGTTAACCAAAATTTTGATTTATGAGTAATAATAACAAAATGGAAAAAAAAATTGGTTAATTTGTAATATACAAGATAGAGATACACTCAAAAATACCTATGGCATAAATTATACATAGTGTTAAAAGATGCAATAGTCATAAATTCTAGAGATATAAACTGTTATGAAACAGCATGACATACTACGTATATGTAAAAAGAAAAATTAGAGCTTATGTAAAAAGATAAGAGGTTCCCTTATCTATTGTAAGATTATACTACTGTACCAGTGATGTTAGACAATTTTGTGATTAAAAATGAACAGAAGTATTATAAGATGAAACCATCAGTCCTATTCAAGTAAAACTGAGATTCAAAATGCAAAGATCCAGTAAAATCCCTCAAAATTGCATCTCAAAGATGCTAGTGTCCTAGAATTGTGCATACAGACTCTCATATCTGGAATCCTCGCAGTTCTGAGGAATTTTTTGGGACCCTTGGTAAGCCCTGCAATTGGGAGCCTGGATATTTGGGTTCTCCCCATTTACAATATTACATTAAGAAAAAAAGTTTAATATTTGTTTGATTGCTCATGAGCTCCTGCCATCTGTGCTTTTCATAAGCCTAGCCAATAACTTTCAAAATAATTTTTTCTACAAATAATCCCTCAATATGACGACCCTCTATACAATGGAGTTCAGAAATATGAATCAAAACCTGCTGAACTAATTGACTTGGAAACAATAGACAACTTCGGTTCAGTAGACTAAGCACTAAAAATTTGACCCTGAGTTTAGCATACAATGTCAATTTATATGTGAGCTTGTGATCTTTAATTTCATTTAGTTAAGATTATAGGAAAGCCAGCCAAAAAATCAAATTTCTGTACTTTATGGATAACACTGCATTTGTGCACACACCAAGAGCAACTTACGATCATAAAAATAGATGAGAAGACGGAAAGAGAGGCATGGCCAGATGGGAATGACTTCATTGAGTCCACGAGTCTTGGGTGCGAGAGCCCATACGGGTTCGTGCAATTGTGCCACGTCACAGTGACATATCTGAGGGTCAAGAGTGTCCTATATAATTTTTTATTACATTTGAAGAAAACTTCAAAGACTAAGACACATGTGCACAGTTGGGTATCTTTATTGATTAAAAGCTTCCCCTGCACAGCATGTTTCTTCAGTCAAATGCAGAGGAAGCAGGTGTAGTAGTGAAATAAAGACAATGTAATCAGTCCATCAACCTTGGAGAAAAACTATTTAAGGAGGTCAATCTCCAAGGTTGATAGACTGATTACTTAATCTTTATTTCCCTACTACACCTGCTTCCTAAGTACATATCTGACAGAAGCCTACTGTATAATAATAATAATAATTATAATAATAATAATAATAATAATAATAATAATAATAATAATAATACATTTACTACAAGTACATGTACAAGGTATACAGGCCTAACTGACATCAATGACATACAGTGGACCCTTGGGTAAAGGCATTAATCCGTTCCAGAGAGCTTGCCTTTAACCGAATTAATTTTCCCCATAAGAAATAATGGAAATCCAATTAATCCGTTTCAGATACCCAAAAGTATTAACAAAAAATATTTTTTTTTAAAGATTAAATATAGATATACGTACACACAGAAAAAAAATGACAAATAAATATAAAGCACTAATAAAATGGATAGATGAACATTTAGCATCACACTTACCTTTATTGACTCTTGTTGGTGTATGGCAGACAGGTAGGAGGCAAGAGGGAGACGAGTTTATTATGCTTCAATATGACGATATCATCTCTACAGCTTATTTATCTATCACAATTCATCTAATATGACATAATAAACAATACATGTAGTATTAATAACATAGAAACACGATATATACCCTAAAATGAATAAATATATCATAATGTATGAGAGGAGTAAAGTGATGGAAGTGTTGTTGTTTGGTTTATAGGGGCCACTGAGAGAAGCCATACATAGTGGTGGTGGTGGAGGCACCAGTAGAACCCACCAACACTATCACACTTAAATAATGTATGTAATTTATAAATAAGAAATATTTACATTTTAATTTATAAATAAGAATTTTTTTTATGTTATTAACACACCGGCCAATTCCCACCAAGACAGGGTGGCCCAAAAAAGAAAAACTTTCATCATTCACTCCATCACTGTCTTGCCAGAGGGGTGCTTTACACTACAGTTACAAGACTGCAACATTAACATCCCTCCTTCAGAGTGTAGACACTGTACTTCCCATCTCCAGGACTCAAGTCCGACCTGCCGGTTTCCCTGAATCCCTTCATAAATGTTACTTTGCTCACACTCCAACAGCACGTCAAGTACGTATATTAAAAACCATTTATCTCCATTCACTCCTATCAAATATGCTCAGGCATGCTTTCTGGAAGTCCAAGCCCCTCACACACAAAACCTCCTTTACCCCCTCCCCCCCATCCTTCCTAGGCTAACCCCTACCCTGCCTTCCCTCCACTACAGGAGGGAAGTCATTCTGATTTGTTCCATTCTCTCTACATGTCCGAACCACCTCAACAACCCCTCTTCAGCCCTCTGGATAATAGTTTTGGTAATCCCACACCTAATTTCCAAACTACGAATTCTCTGCATTATATTCACACCACACATTGCCCTCAGACTTGATATCTCCACTGCCTTCAGCTGCCTCCTGGAGAATGCTGGAGGAGAAATAAGAAATATTTACATTTTAATTTATAAATAAGTAAGTTTACTCAGGTATACAGGTATACACAAATACAGTTACGTACATAGATCATCATACATAGCAGCACGTGTGTAAAGTACCTAGGATAACCCAAAAAAGTCAGAGTGACTTATGTATTTCCATTGGGGTCCTTTTATATTTATACTTACACAGTGGACCCCCGCTTTACGATCACCTCCCAATGTGACCAATTACGTAAGTGTATTTATGTAAGTGCCTTTGTACGTGTATGTTTGGGGGTCTGAAATGGACTAATCTAATTCACAATATTCCTTATGGGAACAAATTCGTTCAGTACTGGCACCTAAACATACTTCTGGAATGAAATAATATCGTAAACCGGGGTTCCACTGTATTTACTTTTATACTTACACTTTTATATTTACACTTACCTTGGAGAAGATGTTAGTTTAATTAGTTAGTTTGATGGAGGAGACGCTGGCAGAGGTTTAGGGTGGTAGAAGATACGTAGCAGGCCGGCGTATGTTCAGCGGCCCAATGCACATCCAACAACATTGGAGAGTTACTTTCGTGTCGTTTTCCTATCGCTTACTCACTTAACTTACTTGCTATACTGTTAATTCTACACTTTATCGCTGGCTGGCACTATAGCCTTTATCGATACCTGCTGCTTTAGTATCATACATATCGTAGAATCACTGAATCACTGCAGAAGGCACATTCACCCCTCTCTCTTCCTCCTCCACTTTGGTACTTTGCTATGAGTTTTTTCTTGAATTCTATTGTGCTTCTTTCCTTCTTTACCACAGGGCTGGCACTAGAAGCTTTCTTTGGGTCCTTGATGGCTTATTTAGCAGTTACAAGCACTAAAACAAGGGAATAATAAAAAATATATCGCATGTACGCGAGGAATCGTCCTCTCTGGCTTGTAAACAATGGCACACTACCTGTACATGGGCTCAGGCCGCACAGACATGTTCGGGACGAATGCCCTTAACCGAGTTCTTGGGTGCTAGCCGAGCCAATATTTTGATGCAAAAGCGTGCTGCTATCCGATTTTAGCGTTAGCCGATGCCGCCGTTACCCCCGGGTCCACTGTACTACTATGTAGAAAGCCCCTTGTTATGCAGAGCATTTCAAGCAAATTAGGTCAGTTTTGTCCCAGGATGCGACCCACACCTGGTCTCAGACCGAGCCGTGGGGGCATTGACCCCCGAAACCCTCACCAGGTAAACACCAGTCGACTGACTCCCATGTACCCACTTTACTGATGGGCGAACAGGGAAAGCAGGTGTCTAATGGAAACACGTCTCTAATGTTTTCCAGCCGTACCAGAGGAGATTCAAACTCCGGACCTCAGTGTGTGAGCTGAGTGTGCTAGCAATCAAGCTACGGGCAAAACGTTTCATCAGTAAAGATACCCAACTGTTGCACAGATGTCTTACTCTTCACCTTGTCAGTATTTTATACCATTTTCAACATAAGAGAAAACTCTTTTCCCTCATATGCTGATAAATCAGAATTGATTAAAATAAAGCAAAATAAGAAGAAATAAAATAAGAAAGAAAATAGAATGAAAACTTGAAATAAAATACTGCAAAATGAAAATCTGAGAATAAGATCAAGTAAAATTGAAAAAATGGCAAGGGAAAATTATTATAACATTCATAGGGAAGAATAAGTCTGGTAAAAGCTTATTTTAATCACTGATAAAAAAATATTTTTTTTTTCACATTGCTTGACATACAAAAACTGTTATGGTATTAAAATATACACGGAATGTACTGTACAAGGGACTGTATGTACCACATACAGTACAGTATAGTGGAACCTCGGTACTTGTACTTAATTCATTCCAGAAGGCTGTTCTAGTGCCGATCCATTGGAGTATCAAACAGATTCTTCCCAATCAATTTTCTTTTTGGTTGGCTGTTATCACTAATCTTCATAGGCCCCTTGGTTACTTATTTATACATACATATAATATAAAAAACACCAAAAAATGCATAGAAACATGAAATAGTTTACAGCGAAGCTCTGGCAGGTCATGTTTGTTTGGTCGAGTGCTGAGCTTTGTTCGAGTAGGGAGCTGTTCGAGTACTGAGGTTCCTCTGTACTTCCAGTTTACCAAAATAATGATTAGACATAAATAAGAATGTGTACAGTATTAATGAACAGTATACCCTGTTTAATTATTATCAATGCACATTTTGAAATGCATCAAAACTGAGCATGTTACAAAGTTTGCTTATGATAAAAAGACATACCCGTACTGCAGTTTACACTGCTCTGATGTGATATTTGGTTTACACGTGTCCCAGAAGTGTGGTCTGGCCTCGCCCACAACTGTCTTTGTCAAATCATTGATGAAAAACATGAACAGGCCTCCCACGAAGAGGTCAGTGATATACCCCCAGCTGCGACGAAGCCCTGACTGGAATGGTGATGCCCCCATGGCTGGCTGGGATGGGGGGACAATCCACTCTACAATTACCATCTGAAAAGGTAAAAAATACACACCAACCAATCTATAGTAAGAGTATTTCTGTAGACAGGTTTCATAACTTAAACTTGCATCACACAAACTCATACATGTGCCTAGCACATAAATGCTGTAACTTTGCAATACAGGAGGGCCCCGTTTGTACAGCTCTTAGATTCCTGACCCTGTGCGATAAATGAAAATCGCAAGTGGGTGGAAAAAAGCAGTTATTCATTATTGCATATGTCAATACAGCGAGGCATACAATACTTATCTTAAAACACTTACACAACTGTTGTGTGAAAACGGTGGAAAAGCAGTGAAATGACTGAACTTATTGAACAATGGCTCAGTTGAAAGCAACAAAAATGTGGAACACTGAAAAGAGGGTGCAGAATAGGCAGGGTCCTCCTATATAAGTAAGTAAGTAAGTAAGTTTATTCAGGTATACACAAATACAGTTACATAGAATTATCATACATAGCAGCATATGTGTAGGGAACCTAGGATAACCCAAAAAAGTCAGACAGAGTGACTTATTTCCATTGGGGTCCTTTGCTTATTTCCATGATTATGTACATGTACGTATAGTTAGCACTCTCCAGTCTTAATGTTTTATGAATGTCATTAAAGCAATACAAATTTACAAATAACCTGCACTTAAGAGAAAACATTTATGATGACATTTCAGTTTGTTCTGAATCACTGTCACCGGTGGCCTGGTGGCTAAAGCTCCCGCTTCACACACGGAGGGCCCGGGTTCGATTCCCGGTGGGTGGAAACATTTCAACACGTTTCCTTACACCTGTTGTCCTGTTCACCTAGCAGCAAATAGGTACCTGGGTGTTAGTCGACTGGTGTGGGTCGCATCCTGGGGGACAAGATTAAGGACCCCAATGGAAATAAGTTAGACAGTCCTCGATGACGCACTGACTTTCTTGGGTTATCCTGGGTGGCTAACCCTCCAGGGTTAAAAATCCGAACGAAATCTTATCTTATCTTAAGTCATAACTTAGAGAAAAAAAAGTAGAGGCCAGAAGACAGGTTGGAGAAGGGGGACAGAGAGGATGGTAGCCATGGAAGTAGCAGAATTAGTAGCAGCAGTAGTAATAGTAGTAGTAGTAGTATTAGTAGTAAACACTAGTAATAAGAGCAGTGGTTGCAGTAGTAGTACAATAGAAATGCAGGTACAACACTAATTTACTGTCAGCAGAGCATCTGGCACCTCTTTTAGTCCAGACAAAATTGCCAAAATAGGTAACCTGCACCAGAGAACCAGTCAATAAAATGGCTGTGATCACCAACATGAGAGGAAAGATCATTGTTGGTGGTGACAAGACAAAACTTCTTTTGTACTCCATAAGTCTGTCAGGAAGAGAGAGACCAGTTTCAACAAAGAATTGGAGAGGATAGGAGGAACAGGAAATATACTAGACACTGGAAGTATGAACTAGATTACTATAAATCATATTATTTTGATGAAACGCAAGTTTGATATCCAAAGGGCATAGGGTAGGGCTAAAATTTTGAAGGTTGGAAATGTAGGAGAGGTAAAAGAACAAGAGTTTTCACAGAAGTGAATTTTGGAGAAAAGAAAGTCTGTTTAGCATGAGAGTACGCAGCATTTATGAAATTGGGAGGATAGCCAAGGCGAGGGAATGAGATGCTTTTCGTCCAACTGATCTACAGCACATGCCCAAAAATTATCTAAATTGTTTTAAAGCAAAAAGGCAAGATTTCTCTTAAGTACTTAAAATGTTCTGTCTATATTCAATATACCACTGCATAGAATGTACTGTAGATACTTATAGCTCACTAAAATGCAAGAAACTTCATTTAAATATTTCTTAAAAAAAATGGGAAATTTTAAAGATTATTACTGACCACAAAGAAGGGCAAGAAGAGTGTAATACAGATGAGTATGGTGATGGAGATAGTATCATAGTGGAAAGCCCTCCTGATGCGGGGGTCATCACATGATACAGTGGTGTGTGATGGTGATATAACACCAAGCAGTGTTAATGACAGTCCAGCAGCAACTGAAAGGCAAAGATCACTGATGAAATACATGTACATGTATATTTTTTTTTAACATACCAGCCATCTCCCACCAAGGCAGGGCAGCCTGAAAAAAAAGAAACATAAGTTTTTTTGTTCTTTTTATATTTAATAATTTATATAGGAGAAGGGGTTACTGGCATTTTAATCGCTTCTTACAACACGAATGACTTATGGAGGAAGGATTCTTCTCCACTTCTGCACAGAGAATAATTATTATTATTATTATTATTCTATTCACAGGGAAATGTCTGGGAAATGACTGTAATAAGGTTAGGGGAAAAAAACAGCATGAGAACAAGAACAAAAAATGAGCAAAAACATCGAGAACAGAAAGAGAAACACTTGAAATACACCACATTACTGTATTTAAAAACACTCTTTAAATATTCTCAACTTATTGCTGTAGCATCAAGTAACCAGAATTCTAAACTTCGCTACACCAGGCACAGAAAAAAAGGATGTCTATTATTTGTTATTGTTTATTGTTTATGTTTCTATTCACTGAAAGTCTACCCATCAACTGTCTTCATTCCTACCCATCAACTGTCTTCATTCCTACCCATCAACTGTCTTCATTCCAACCCATCAACTATCTTCATTCCAACCCATCAACTATATTCATCCCTACCCATCAACTATCTTCATTCCCACCCATCAACTATCTTCATTCCCACCCATCAACTATCTTCATTCCCAACCATCAACTATCTTCATTCCCACCCATCAACTATCTTCATTCCCACCCATCAACTATCTTCATTCCCACCCATCAACTATCTTCATCCCTACCCATCAACTATCTTCATCCCTACCCATCAACTATCTTCATTCCCACCCATCAACTATCTTCATTTCCACCCATCAACTATCTTCATTCCCACCCATCAACTATCTTCATTCCCACCCATCAACTATCTTCATTCCCACCCATCAACTATCTTCATTCCAACCCATCAACTATCTTCATCACTACCCATCAACTATCTTCATTCCCACCCATCAACTATCTTCATTCCCACCCATCAACTATCTTCATTCCCACCCATCAACTCTCTTCATTCCCACCCATCAACTATCTTCATTCCCACCCATCAACTATCTTCATTCCTACCCATCAACTGTCTTCATTCCTACCCATCAACTGTCTTCATTCCTACCCATCAACTGTCTTCATTCCAACCCATCAACTATCTTCATTCCAACCCATCAACTATATTCATCCCTACCCATCAACTATCTTCATTCCCACCCATCAACTATCTTCATTCCCACCCATCAACTATCTTCATTCCAACCCATCAACTATCTTCATTCCTACCCATCAACTATCTTCATTCCCACCCATCAACTATCTTCATTCCAACCCATCAACTATCTTCATCCCTACCCATCAACTATCTTCATTCCCACCCATCAACTATCTTCTTTCCCACCCATCAACTATCTACATTCCCACCCATCAACTATCTTCATTCCCACCCATCAACTATCTTCATTCCCACCCATCAACTATCTTCATTCCAACCCATCAACTATATTCATCCCTACCCATCAACTATCTTCTTTCCTACCCATCAACTATCTTCATTCCCACCCATCAACTATCTTCATTCCAACCCATCAACTATCTTCATCCCTACCCATCAACTATCTTCATTCCCACCCATCAACTATCTTCATTCCAACCCATCAACTATATTCATCCCTACCCATCAACTATCTTCTTTCCCACACATCAACTATCTTCATTCCCACCCATCAACTCTCTTCATTCCCACCCATCAACTATCTTCATTCCCACCCATCAACTATCTTCATTCCCACCCATCAACTGTCTTCATTCCTACCCATCAACTGTCTACATTCCTACAAATCAACTATCCACCTTCACAACCATCAACTATCTTCATTCCTAACCCATCAATTATCCGCCTTCACACCTAATAACTAATCAGCCATCCTCAAACCGATGATCAGACCCAAACTATCGAGAGATTTCTGTCTTGACATGATAACCAACAGCTATATATATATATATATATATATATATATATATAAATATATATATATAAATATATATATATATATATATATATATATATATATATATAATATATATATATACAGTGGACCCCCGCTTAACGATCACCTCCGAATGCGACCAATTATGTAAGTGTATTTATGTAAGTGCGTTTGTACGTGTATGTTTGGGGGTCTGAAATGGACTAATCTACTTCACAATATTCCTTATGGGAAAAAATTCGGTCAGTACTGGCACCTGAACATACTACTGGAATGAAAAAAGTTCGTTAACCGGGGGTCCACTGTATATATATATATATATACAGTGGACCCCCGCATAACGATTACCTCCGAATGTGACCAATTATGTAAGTGTATTTATGTAAGTGCGTTTGTATGTGTATATTTGGGGGTCTGAAATGGACTAATCTACTTCACAATATTTCTTATGGGAACAAATTCGGTCAGTACTGGCACCTGAACATACTTCTGGAGTGAAAAAATATCGTTAACCGGGGGTCCACTGTATATATATATATATATATATATATATATATATATATATATATATATGATAACAAACAGCTTCTTAAAGCGAGGTCACTTTATCAGATAACATAAATGTCACACATAACACAATATAGGATGGGGTCCACCTCTGGTGTAAATTGTGGGACCCATAGCCTCGGAGAAGTGGATAAAAAGGCTTCAAGGAAGAATATTTGGATTTCTTCCTGAAGCTGTTTGATATATATATATATATATATATATATATATATATATATATATATATATATATATATATATATATATATATATATATATATATATATACGTGTATATATATATATATATATATATATATATATATATATATATATATATATATATATATATATATATATATATATATATATATAGGGAAGTACCATCTCTGTAGCTGGAATGGGGACCCTCATCCTCAGAGAAGACAATAAATGTACCTCAGGGAAAATTCAAGGTTCTCCCTGGAGCTGTTTGAATATTTTCTTCTCCTACCACCCCCTATATATTTTATATTCTATGTGAACATTTATTAATAAACAGAATACATTTACAGAAAAAACAAACATGAATACAATGGCACAATGTATCAAAGATCATGAATTTCCTTCAGTTCCTCTGAGGCTGGATGCGAGCCAAGTATGCAGCAAGCATTTCCCCTCTGGATGGCTACGCCGAGGCGCTGGAACATGAAAGCGGCTGCCCTTGGGTCCCTGGTGGTGTCAATGAGTCTGGAACCCAATTCTTTAAGGAAACATGTTGCATTTTTTCCCCATGATCCCAAGGTCTCTGATCCCACTGGGACAAATTGATACTGTTGGCTTATTTCCCTGTACTTGCTGATCTTGTACTCCTCCCTTTGGTCAGCAGCTCCTCCGTGTTGCCCCACACTGTGATGGATATAGGTGCCAGCCAGTGTGGACACACAGGTATAGTCCCATGCTAAGAGCTTGCCATTCTTCCAAAGATAGATGGTGATCCCGTCAGGGGGCTTTGCTGAGTTGTGGGTATTGTTGGCTGTTAGTGATTGGGGCTCCCTCTCGGATGGGCATCCAGCTGTAGCAAGGGTTCTCTTAATGATGTCGTAGACCTCATTGTGTCTTGCATGCCAGCCCTTGATTTTGGAACAGTTAAGACCATGTAGACCGTATTGGTCTGCTTGCGCTTTGCCGCAAATACACGTATATTCTGTGTGAATTGGGGCAGCAAGGCGCAGAGCCACTGCAATATGGAGGGTCTTAGGGTCAAGTCATGTTCCCATTGCCAATATGGGAACTGTTTGGAGGAAGTCCCCGGAGTGAGGTGCACTCACAGCCTGGAGACTGACAATCTCCTTATCTGATGTTGCAACCCTAAGCATGTTGGCAAGCACCTTTTCAGTGACTGGGCCATTCCAGCTTGACTGTGAGCCAGTGCTGCACTAGGGTTTGGTGCTGGAGCAGCAAGAGTCTCCCATTCAGTGACAGCATTGGCATAGCTAGGGTCTTCTATTCCCGCTGAGTCGCTGAGGGTATCAGGAAGAATTTATCTCATATATATACACCTACCATCCGACTTACGACCAAGTTCGGTTCCGAGAAACCAGTTGTAAGTCGAAATGGTCGTAAGTCAAACTTTACTACTGAATATCAACAAAACATTTTTGTAATGACTTTATTTTATTGTTTTATTTTGGTATTTCATGTTTTACTTTACTTTTTATGCTGTTAGTACTGTATTTTATACTGTTAGGTTTAGGATAAACACTGTGTACAACACAGATAGTTGTTTATTTCCCAGAAATTTGGCATAAAAAACACGGTCATAAGTCCAGTGGTCGTAAGTCGAGCAGGTCGTAAGTCGGATGGTAGGTGTATATATGTATATATATTTATTTATATCTATATATATATATATATATATATATATATATATATATATATATATATATATATGTCGTGCCGAATAGGCAGAACTTGCGATCTTGGCTTAAATAGCAACACTCATCTTGCCATACAGGACAAGTGAAAATTTGTGTATGCAATAATTTCACCAAAATCATTCTGAACCTAACGAAAAAAAATATATTTGATTGTGTTTGTTTAGTACTAAATTATTGTAAACGTATTTAAAATATATTTAGTTGGGTTAGGCTAAAATAAATTGCTTTTGTTATAATAAGGTTAGGTAAGTTTTCTAAGATTCTTTTGGTGCAAAATTAAAATTTTTTACATTAACATTAATGAAAAAAATATATCTTTAAGCATATAAGAGAAATTTTCAGAAAGGACTTAATTTTAAATGAGTACTAGCTAATTGACCAGTTTTACATATTCGGCACGACATACAGGAGGGCCCCACTTATATGGCTGGTTAGGTTCCAGGCTACCGCCGTAAAGCTGAAACCGCCGTAAAGTGGAACACCCTTTTTTTCCACTTACAAATGCATACAAACACTAGATAACAAGTTTACACTAACATATATTAAGTTAGCAATAGAACCAGGCATCAAAAAACAATAAAAAAGTACAATACACACATAGTGCACTCATTACCTTAAAATATTTATAGTCTTAATCTAGGGTGAGACAAGTAGTATTTATTGTAAATCAAGTGTGGTATGTATGGTAATAGCCAGGCTACCTTACCAGGCCACCCCACCCACACATACAATTCTATGATATTTAAGCATCCCAGAGCGATAAAATGTATATACAGTTCACTCATTACTTACCTTAAAATATTTGTAGTCTTAATGTAGGGTCAGGAGTAAGTAAATGAGATAAAACGAATAAATGAGAGAGAGAAAGAATGAGTGCATGAGAGAGTACAGGCGCAGAGTTATGTAAACAAACCAGGCGAAGGTAAGTTTTGTAAACAAAGTGTACACGTCTGGTTTGTGTACAAGTTACATTGTGTACAGGTTGTCTCTACATTGATACGATAGAATAAATAAAGAAGAACACTCCCATTCTCATGTAACATCATTTTGAGAAGAAATGATGCTCTGAGTGAAGGCAATGGAAATAAGTCACTCTGACTTTTTTGGGTTATCCTAGGTTCTCTACAGATATGTTGTTATGTATGATAATCTATGTAACTGTATTTGTGTATACCTGAATAAACTTACATACATACGAAAGGAATAATTTTCTACAGTTACCTCCAGTAACACTTTTTCTCTTATGTTAGATTAGAGAAAATGTTATTCTTGGCGTCACTTGTACAAGTTATCTGGCTCCCACATCTTATATTTATGTTTATTTATTCTATTGTGGGGTGTATTTATCATCTTTTTATGTTATGTATCGTGTTTATTATATAATTTTGAAAAAAAATATAATGGATGGATTAATGAAAATGTGTATATTAACATAATATACAACATTTAATGAGACTCGGTGATTATTATTATTATTATTATTATCATTTCTAATATGGCGTCACTTGTGCAAGTCGTCTGCTACCACATCTCATATTTATGTTTATTTATTCTATTGTGGGGTGTATTTATCATCTTTTTATGTTATGTATCGTGTTTATTATATAATTTTGAAAAAATATCATAGATGGATTAATGAAAATGTGTATTTAACGTAATATACGACATTTAAATGAGACTGGATGATTATTATAATCATTACTAATATGACGTCTGGAGACATAAGACACTCTTACTGATTTTAATGTGTACCTGCATGCCAGCACAGTATAAGTTTATTTAAGTACAGGTATACATAAGTATAATTATCAGAGTATATATAAAATATGAAATAACTTTTAAAAACATTTGAAATTTTGGAGTTTCCAGACAAAATGGAGAGACTTAGTGCTTACTGAGCTCACGAAGAATGTAAACAAACAGGGTGGGGCGCGGTGACCGTATTAGAAAGTCAGGTGGGGGGAGCCGTATAGCGAGTTTTGGTCATAATTTGAAATGACCGTATTAGCGGAACGCCGTAGAGTGAAACGCTGTAAAGCAGGGCCCTACTGTATATATATATATATATATATATATATATATATATATATATATATATATATATATATATATATATATATATATATATATATACAGTGGACCCTCGACTAACGCTATTAATCCGTTCCTGAGAGCTCATCGTCAGTCAAAATAATCGTTAGTCAAGTTAATTTTCCCCATAAGAAATAATGGAAATCAAATTAATCCGTGCAAGACACCTAAAAGTATTGAAAAAAAAATTAACACATGAAATATTAATTTTAATACACACAAACTGAAGAAGACATGCACAGTTACATGACACTTACCTTTATTGAAGATCTGGTGATGATTGATGGGATGGGAAGAGGGGAGTGTGTTGATGGTCTTAGTGTTTAGAAGGGGAATCCCCTTCCATTAGGACTTGAGGTGGCAAGTCCTTTTTCGGGGTTACTTCCCTTCTTTTAATGCCACTAGGACCAGCTTGAGAGTCACTGGACCTCTGTTGCACAACATATCTGCCCATAGAGGCCTGTACCTCCCGTTCCTTTATGACATTCCTAAAGTGTTTCACAACATTGTCAGTGTCACCATTAAACGCTTGTTCAGGTTTCAGTCCTGCACTGTCTATGTACTCCTTGAATTCCTGCACATATTTTTCAGCTGCTTTTTGGTCCAAACTGGCAGCCTCACCATGCCTTATCACACTATGTATGCCACTACGATTCTTAAATCTCTCAAACCAACCTTTGCTGGCCTTAAATTCACTCACATCACCACTAGTTACTGACATTTTTCTAATTAAATCGTCATGCAACTTCCTAGCCTTTTTACATATGATCGCTTGAGAGATGCTATCTCCTGCTATCTGTTTTTCGTTTATCCATACCAATAACAGTCTCTCAACCTCTTCTATCACTTGCGATCTCAGTTTCGAAAACATAGTAGCACCTTTGGCAAGAACAGCTTCCTTGATTGCCGTTTTCTTGGCCACAATAGTAGCGATGGTTGATTGGGGTTTTGTGTACAGCCTTGCCAGCTTGGAGACACGCACTCCACTTTCATACTTAGCAATGATCTCTTTCTTGATATCCATAGTAATTCTCACCCTTTTTGCTGTAGGGTTGGCACTAGAAGCTTTCTTGGGGCCCATGGTGACTTATTTTGCAGGTGCAATCACTAAAAAGGCTGTGATAATATGAAATGTTCCGATTGTATGCTTGGAAGCGACCGCGGTGGCTGGCTGGCTTGTAAACACTGGCCAGAAGTGGACGCATCTCAGATGGAACGAATAGTGTTGGTCGAGTTATTTAGCGCTAATCGAGGCAAAATTTTTGCGATAAAATGTATCGCTAGTCAGATTTATCGTTAATCGATGCCATCGCTGGTCGAGGGTCCACTGTATATATATATATATATATATACAGTAGGGCCCCACTTATACGGCGGGTTAGGTTCCAGGCTACCGCCGTAAAGCGGAAATCGCCGTAAAGTGGAACACCCTTTTTTTCCACTTATAAATGCATACAAACACTAGATAACAAGTTTACACTAACATATATTAAGTTAGCAATAGAACCAGGCATCAAAAAACAATAAAAAGGTACAATACACACATAGTGCACTCATTACTTACCTTAAAATATTTATAGTCTTAATCTAGGGTGAGACAAGTAGTATTTATTGTAAGAAATCAAGTGTGGTATGTATTGTAATAGCCTCACCAGGCCACCCCACCCACACATACTATTCTATGATATTTAAGCATCCCAGAGCGATAAAATGTATATACAGTTCACTCATTACTTACCTTAAAATATTTGTAGTCTTAATGTAGGGTCAGGAGTAAGTAAATGAGATAAAACGAATAAATGAGAGAGAGAAAGAATGAGTACATGAGAGGGGGCAGGCGCAGTTATGTAAACAAACCAGGGGAAGGTAAGTTTTGTAAACAAACGAAATGTACACGTCTGGTTTGTGTACAAGTTACATTGTGTACAGGTTGTCTCTACATTGATACGGTAGAATTAATAAAGAAGAACACTCCCATTCTCATGTAACATCATTTTGAGAAGAAATGAAGCTCTGAGTGAAGGCAATGGAAATAAGTCACACTGACTTTTTTGGGTTATCCTAGGTTCTCTACACGTATGTTGTTATGTATGATAATCTATGTAACTGTATTTGTGTATACCTGAATAAACTTACTTACATACATACGAAAGGAATAATTTTCTACAGTTACCCCCAGTAACACATTTACTCTTATGTTAGATTAGAGAAAATGTTATTCTTGCCGTCACTTGTACAAGTTATGTGGCTCCCACATCTTATATTTATGTTTATTTATTCTATTGTGGGGTGTATTTATCATCTTTTTATGTTATGTATCGTGTTTATTATATAATTTTGAAAAAAATATCATGGATGGATTAATGAAAATGTGTATATTACCGTAATATACGACATTTAATGAGACTCGGTATTGTTATTATCACCACTTGTGCAAGTCGTCTGCTACGACATCTCACATTTGTTTATTTATTCTACTGTGGGGTGTATTTATCTTATTTATATGTTATGCATCGTGTTTATTATATAATTTTGAAAAAAATATCATGGATGGATTAATGAAAATGTGTATATTACCGTAATATACGACATTTAATGAGACTCAGTATTGTTATTATCACCACTTGTGCAAGTCGTCTGCTCACATCTCACATTTGTTTATTTATTCTACTGTGGGGTGTATTTATCTTATTTATATGTTATGCATCGTGTTTATTATATAATTTTGAAAAAAATATCATGGATGGATTAATGAAAATGTGTATATTAACGTAATATACGACATTTAAATGACTCGATGTATGTAAGTTTATTTAGGTACAGGTATACATAAGTATAATTATCAGAGTATATATAAAATATGAAATAACTTTTAAAAACATTTGAAATTTTGGAGTTTCCAGACAAAATGGAGAGACTTAGTGCTTACTGAGCTCATGGAGAATGTAAACAAACAGGGTGGGGCACGGTGACCGTATTAGAAAGTCAGGTGGGGGGAGCCGTATAGTGAGTTTTGGTCATAATTTGAAATGTCCGTATTAGCGGAACGCCGTAAAGCGGAACGCCGTAAAGCGGGGCCCTCCTGTATATACATATATTTATATATATATATATATGTATAATATATATTTATATATATATATATATACATATATATATATATATAATAAGGACAGACGCAGCAGTTGAAGACTTGGTCAAAGATGAGCAGAATGTTATAATATTTTTTGTGTACAGCCTCAGAGTAATGGTCAGATGCATGGACTGGGAAAGCACTATTGTCAAAGGAATCATAGAGAGAGCGGGGAATGGGCGGTAAAGAAAAGGGGTGGTCAGGTTCAGTGCCTTGGACCAAGAGCCCCTCACTGGCATCAAGGAGTCTCCCCTGAGAGTCAATAATACTGATACTTAATTAGTGCATTATGTGTATTCTCTTGTGTATAAATCAACTAAATTTTGCATATGGTTTTCATATCTGTCTGACACGAGCACTACACACACACACATACACACACACACACACACACACACACACACACACACACACACACACAGCAGAGCTCACAATAAGGGAACATGAATGGGAAAAGAAACTAGAAGAACTTAGCATGAGACTGGAAGAGAGGATAGATATGGAAAGCAAGAAGTGGGAGATGCAAGTCACAGCAGCAGAGGCTAGGATACAGAGATTAAAAGAGGAACTGAAAAATCTGAAACAGCCTAAAGAACTAAAGAACATTTTGGGAATGACATCAGAGACTGCTACCTCAGTCACAAATAAAGGGACTGTAGGGAAAGAAGGAGCAAAACTGCATGTAGAAGCTCTATCAGAGGGGACTGTAGTAAATGAAAGAGCTAACCTATATGTGGAGGTCCTAACAGACCACAGCAGAGCCCAGGGAAAACCAAGAAGGGAAAATAACAGGCCACTGAGCCCAAGTACAATAGATAGTGAAACTGAAGAAAGGAAAGCTGCAATGGAGGAAATTAAATTAAACGAGTGGATACACAAGGATACGCAGTGGGAGAATGAAAGGGAGAGGTCAGTCTTTGTGTATGGGCTCCAGGAAGTTGAAGGGGAAACAAATGAAGCAAGAAAACAAGGGTAAAAAAACAATTGAAAGTATCATAAAAGCAATAGGAGATGACATGACCCAGCTGGAAAAATTTTCAGAGAATAGGGGGGTTTGCAAGAAGAAGAATCCAGCCAGTGAAAGTGACTTTCAAGGCAGAATCGACTCGGACCAGGATCCTGCAGGAGAAAGCAAGATTAAGGGACATGCCAGCATACAGGAAGGTGTATCTCGACCCCGACAGAACACAAGAAGAAAGGCAGAAACTGAAAGAGATGGTACAAAGGCGAAAGGAGGAAAGAGAGGGGATGGAGACAGACAGGAGATCCCAGACCCAGGAAGATCAAATACAGCCTCCCTCACAACTTCCTATAGAACCCTCCCAACCAGGTCAACCCCAGTGCAACCAAACATTCTAAACCAAAATACCCATGCCATATCCAATGTCCCCACCCACTGCATTACAAACTCCACCCCAACAGCAACCACCCATAGTTCCTTATCAGGTCTCCCACTTCCCCAACCCCAACATGCCCCCTCCAGACCACAGTCTTAGAAAAGAAGTTGAAGGTGTGGTATACAAATGCAGATGGAATAACAAATAAGTGTGAGGAGTGGCATGAAAGAATCAAGGAGATATCACCAGACATAATAGCACTCAAAGAAACAAAACTCACCAGAATAATAACAGATGCGATCTTTCCACCCGGATATCAAATCCTCAGGAAAGACAGGGAGAGGAGTTGCAAGCTCATTAAAAACCAGTGGGGTTTTGAGAAAATGGAAGGAATGGATGGCATGGGCAAAAGGGACTAATTAGTAGGAACAATCCAGTCTGAGGGACATAAGGTGATAATTGCAGTAATGTACAACCCACCACAGAACTGCAGGAGGCCAAGAAAAGAATATGATGAGAGCAACAGAGCAATGGTCGACACACTAGCCGAGGTGGCCAGAAGAGCACAAAGGGGTGGAGCAAAGTTACTAGTTATGGGTGATTTCAATCACAAGGAGACTGGGAAAACCTGGAGCCCCATGGGGGTCCCAAAACATGGAGAGCCAAGATGATGGATGTGGTACTGGAAAACCTCATGCATCAACATGTTAAGAGACACTACCAGAGAGAGAGGAGAGGATGATCCAGCAAGATTGGACCTTGTATTCACCTTGAGTAGTTTGGACATCGAGGATATCATGTATGAAAGGCCCCTAGGAGCTAGTGATCATGTGGTTCTGTGCTTTGACTACATAGTTGAGCTTCAAGTGGAGAGAGTAGCAGGAATAGGATGGGAAAAACCAAACTACAAAAGGGGGAACTACTCAGGCATGAGGAACTTCCTTCAAGACATTCAGTGGGAGAGGAAACTGGCAGGAAAACCAGTACAAGGAATGATGGACTATGTGGCAACAAAATGCAAGGAGGCAGAGGAGAGGTTTGTTCCCAAGGGAAACAGAAATAATGGGAAGAACAGAACGAGTCCTTGGTTCACCCAAAGGTGTAGGGAGGCAAAAACTAGGTGCACTAGAGAATGGTAAAGGTAAAGAAGACAGAGAACTCAGGAAAATAAAGAGATTAGCTGAAGAGCCAGAAACGAATATGCACAGATAAGAAGGGAGGCTCAGCGACAATATGAAAATGACATAGCATCGAAAGTCAAGTCTGACCCGAAGCTGTTGCACAGCCACATCAGTAGGAAAACAACAGTCAATGAAAGGATAATGGGGAGTTCAAAAGAAACGACCAAGAGGTATGTGAGGAGCTCAACACGAGATTTAAAGAAGAATTTACAGTGGAAACCGTTAGAACTCCAGGAAATCAGAACAAGGAGGTTCACTAACAAGTGCTGGAT